>NC_064929.1:189498582-189798582 GCF_023897955.1 Schistocerca gregaria
CAGCACAAAACTATAGTCAAGATTAAAAGAAAATTGAATAACACAGCACATAACAGGGACCAAAAGAACCTTATACAATGAAACTAAATTTGTAATAAAACAGGGAAGAAAACAAATGAGAATGGCATTTTAACTAACCAGCGAGTTACATAAAGTTGCGGTCTCTATCCAGTTTTATTCAGTCTATATATGCAGTAATAAAGGGACAAAAATAGAATGAGTAAACAAAAACAACAAAGACATAAAGAAAGAAATACGGAACAGTAACATTATTGTTATTGTTACGACAAGACTATAATAATCACCTCAGAAGAAGAATTAAAAAGAAATATTTTTAAACGAAATCAAACTAGCCAAAAATTATAGTTTCAAAATATCTATAGAAGATGCAAAAGTAATAGCATTCCGAGGGAACGACTCGTGTAGTCAAGAATAGTATCTGGAAGCAAAATCGTTGAGCAACTAAGTCTCTTTAACTACCCGGGCTGCGACATTTCCTTTGAATATGATAAAGGTATAAAGAATACAACAGCACCATTTCAGGGTATCTGCTGAACAAAAAAAATTAAAGAAAATCAATTGAAATTCTACAAAATATTAGCAGTTCCGGTGCTACTTTACGGATGTGAGGACGACAGAAATCGATTAATGAAATTAGAAATGAAATTCCTTAGTACAGTTAAGGGAAGTAACTAGAAGATACACTCCTGGAAATGGAAAAAAGAACACATTGATACCGGTGTGTCAGACCCACCATACTTGCTCCGGACACTGCGAGAGGGCTGTACAAGCAATGATCACACGCACGGCACAGCGGACACACCAGGAACCGCGGTGTTGGCCGTCGAATGGCGCTAGCTGCGCAGCATTTGTGCACCGCCGCCGTCAGTGTCAGCCAGTTTGCCGTGGCATACGGAGCTCCATCGCAGTCTTTAACACTGGTAGCATGCCGCGACAACGTGGACGTCAACCGTATGTGCAGTTGACGGACTTTGAGCGAGGGCGTATAGTGGGCATGCGGGAGGCCGGGTGGACGTACCGCCGAATTGCTCAATACGTGGGGCGTGAGGTCTCCACAGTACATCGATGTTGTCGCCAGTGGTCGGCGGAAGGTGCACGTGCCCGTCGACCTGGGACCGGACCGCAGCGACGCACGGATGCACGCCAAGACCGTAGGATCCGCACCCGGCATCATGGTGTGGGGAGCGATCTCCTACACTGGCCGTACACCTCTGGTGATCGTCGAGGGGACACTGAATAGTGCACGGTACATCCAAACCGTCATCGAACCCATCGTTCTACCATTCCAAGACCGGCAAGGGAACTTGCTGTTCCAACAGGACAATGCACGTCCGCATGTATCCTGTGCCACCCAACGTGGTCTAGAAGGTGTAAGTCAACTACCCTGGCCAGCAAGATCTCCGGATCTGTCCCCCATTGAGCATGTTTGGGACTGGATGAAGCGTCGTCTCGCGCTGTCTGCACGTCCAGCACGAACGCTGGTCCAACTGAGGCGCCAGGTGGAAATGGCATGGCAAGCCGTTCCACAGGACTACATCCAGCATCTCTACGATCGTCTCCATGGGAGAATAGCAGCCTGCATTGCTGCGAAAGGTGGATATATACTGTACTAGTGCCGACATTGTGCATGCTCTGTTGCCTGTGTCTATGTGCCTGTGGTTCTGTCAGTGTGATCATGTGATGCATCTGACCCCAGGAATGTGTCAATAAAGTTTCCCCTTCCTGGGACAATGAATTCACGGTGTTCTTCTTTCAATTTCCAGGAGTGTAGAATAATTAACAAAGGTGTTAAGAAAAATGATTATTCATGATATTCTTATATACCTGGTGAACTGCATATCCGCTGCCAGATCATCAATATATAAATTAAAGAAAGTGGATGGCAGACTACAGTCTTGCCTAGCACAGAGCTTTAATTAAGTTTCATCCGACATTTTCGAACCTAAATTTACATATATCTTGGTGTTTACGTGTAGACACTTTATTAATAACGTGTTTAGTAAAACGTTCCATTCCTAAAATTTCCAAAAAAAGGGTTCTTTTTCCCTTATCAAAGATTTTCTTCAAATCAAATAATGCTAAATGAATTTCTAAGCCAAGCTCGTCACTTTTCCAGTAATTTGTCTTAGTACGAATCTGTTACCATTCCTCGAACATCCCTTCCCGAAGTGTGATTGTTCTTCAGAAATTATTGCGTCAGCAATAGTCTGCAATCTTTGGTCCGTATTTTGCCGTAAATCTTATATCTTCTCTAGTACCAAGTACATCAATTATACAGTTTTTAACATTGCTGTCTTTTAGTAACCGTACATAAATTTCAACGGAGAAATAATACAGCCAGCCGGTTGCACATAATTGTTTAATACAACTAGGTTTCGATACCTCTAGGGCTGTTTTAACCGGAATAAAAATTTAAAAACCGTAAAGTTACAATGCGAGAAGGGTATAAACAAAGATTAGAGCAGACATGCTCAAGTCTTAAAATCAAAATTAAAAACATTCCTGCCTTTAGTACGTAAACCTTGCAAGGAATGACACGTGCCATGTGAGACGTACAATTTTAGGAGAAATGGACCTAGAACTGACCTGCGAGGAACTTCTGAAATGATATTTCCAGATTATGTCCTGATCGTTTACTGAGATGGGGTCATTTTTTTGCTAGCACCAACTAGAATAATTACTCTAAAATAACCTAGTGATGACGCAGACTGTCTACGGGGGTAGGGGATACTTTCGTAGGCCGCAGATGAGCATGTCTGTCAGGCAGAACACGGGTGTGAGAGTTGCGCCGTATTGCGGGGCGGCCTCTGCTGAAGGGTACGCCGCGGCTCACCCCGGATCAACGTTTTCCCTCGCGGTGAGGGGTGTCGTCGTGTGTGGAATGCGCCCCTAACAGGCGACTGAGGGGCACGTGTGGCTGTGTCCGCGCGTTATTGCGGCCCCGGGCGCTGCGACCGCAAACAGGGGCTCTTTGTGGGGTGTCCGCGCCGCTAATCTCGCCTCCAGCAGCTTCCGGCGTTCCGCGGCGCAAACCAATCACCGCCCGGAGCTGGAAACGCCGGACCTCTCGTTTCCAGGAAGTCAGCCGCACTGCTCCAAACCTCGCCATATCCCCAGCGCCGTGTCCTCGTCTGCTGCCACTAACGAGGGCGAGGTGACCTCTGTCTTCAGAGGGTATAAAATACGCTCTGACACAGAAAAAAAAAACGAAGCATTTCGCGAATTACCCGAATGGAAGAGGAATCGGTAGATGTGATTTACAGGTACAGATAAACAAATCACTATAATGTTAAAAAAATGCACGATTTATTGAAGAGGGAGCGCTTCACAAACAGAGCAAGTCATCAACGGGTTGGTCCACCTCTGGCTCTTACGCAAGCAGTTTTGCGGCGTGGCACTGATCGACAGAGTTGTTTGATGTCCTCCCGTGTGACATTGTGCCAAATTAGATCGGCAAAACGCCGAGCTGGTTGGAGGGTCCTGCCCATAATGCTCCAAATTTTCTCAACTGGCGAGAGATCCGGCGACCTTGCTGGCCTGGGTAGAGTTTGGTAAGCACGAAGACAACCAGCAGAAAAGCTCGCCTTGTACGGGAAGGCGTTATTTTGCTAAAATGTAAACCCTGGCTGAGTTGCCATGTAAGGCAACAAGAATGGCTGTAGAATATCGGCGACGCACCATGGTGCTGTAAGGTTGCTGCGAATAACAACCTAGGGTTGAAACTTCCTGGCAGATTAAAACTGTGTGCTGGACCGAGACTCGAACTCGGGACCTTAGCCTTTCGCGGCCACGTGCTCTACCAACTGAGCCACCCAAGCACGACACACGCCCCGTCCTCACAACTTTACTTCTGCCAGTACCTCGTCTCCTACCTTCCAAACTTTACAGAAGCTCTTCTGTGAACCCTGCAGAACTAGCACTCCTGAAAGAAAGGATATTGCGGAGACATTGTTTAGCCACAGCCTGGTGGATGTTTCCAGAATGAGATTTTCACTCTGCAGCCGAGTGTGCGCTGGTATGAAACTTCCTGGCAGATTAAAACTGTGTGCCGGACCGAGACTCGAACTCGGGACATTTGCCTTTCGCGGGCAAGAGTTCAAGTCTCGGTCCGGCACACAGTTTTAATCTGCCTGCAAGTTTCATATCAGTGCACACTATGCTGCAGAGTGAAAATCTCATTCTGGAAACCTAAGGGGTCCTGCTACGAAAAGAAATGGCACCCCAGACTATCACTCCTGGTTGTCGAACCGTATGGTGGCTGACACTCAGCTTGGAATCCCAGTGCTGTCCAGGAGTCTCCAGACATGTCTTCGCTGGTCGTCTGGACTCAGTTCGAAGCGGGACCCGTCACTAAAGACAATTCTACTCCAGCACATGAAATTCTAGGACGAAGACATGTCTAGAGATGTCGTGGACAGCGGTGGGATACTAACCTGACTGTTACACGCCATACAGCAGTCTGGGATCCGTACCAGATAGGGTTGGTAGAAGAGATAGAGAAGATCCAACAGAGAGCAGCGCGCTTCGTTACAGGATCATTTAGAGATGATAGATAAACTCCAGTGGAAGACTCTGCAGGAGAGACGCTCAGTAGCTCGGTACAGGCTTTTTTTAAAGTTTCGAGAACATACCGACGAGTCAAGCAGTATATTGCACCCTCCTACGTATATCTCGCGAAGAGACCATGAGGATAAAATCAAAGAGATTAGAGCCCACATAGAAGCATACCGACAATCCTTCTTTCCATGGACAATACGAGACTGGAATAGAAGGGAGAACCGATAAGGTACTCAAAGTACCCTCCATCTCTCACCGTCAGGTGGCTTGTGGGGTATGGATGTAGATGTAGATATAGATGCAGCCCCGATAACCAGGAGTGATGATCTGGACTGCCATTATTTTTCAGAGCAGGAACTGTTTGGTTGTCATCTGCGACACCATTACGAGATAGCGCTAAGTCGACGATATTCTACGCACTGTTTTGGTAACCCCCCCCCCCCCCCCCCAATGCCAAACCATTCAGGTCTTGCATTTCAGCAAGATATTGCCCGCCTCTCACACGGCGAAAGTTTCAAATGCTTGTCTTCATGCTTGCCAAACACTGCCTTGGCCATAAAGGCCGTCGGATCTCTCTCCAATTGAGAATGTCTGGAGAATTATACACAGCACCCTCAAACCAGCTCGGGATTTCGACGATGTAACAAGCCAGTTGGGCAGAATTTGGCACAATATCCCTCTGGATAACACCCGACAGTTCTGTCAATCAATGCCAAGCTAAGTAACTGTTTGCATAAGGGCCAGCGGTGGACCAACACGTTGTTGACTTGCTCAATTTGTGAAGCTGTTTCCCTTGAATAAATAATCGGACTTTTCCAATTGTAATGATTTGTTTGTCTGTACATGTACATCACATCTACCGAATTCCGTCCCATTCGGCTAATTTCTCCGCAGTGAGTCCTTTAATAGTCCTATTAATGATATCATCCATTTCACCAGACATATTGGTGTGTATTTTTGAATCTCATATGCAGATGAGGTTGCATTTTCTGAGTGTACAAGTTACCCTAAGCGTTAAATTTTTCGTGCATCTTACGAATTCGTTCCTCTTTTTGGCTAATTTGCTTCGATGGAATATGTTGTAGTTGTTTCTTATTGTTAGACCATCTGTCCACACACACTGTGGCCGTAATGGAATGGGCACGGAGGATAACAAAGAAAAGGCCGAAATACTTAATTCCTTTTTTCTACCTTTTCTTACTGGGGAAGTAATTACAGGATTTCTATTTTCAGCAGTCGCATGTAAATAAAAATTGTGCATATAACAATAAGTATCTATGGCCTATAATATATGAAGTAAAACGTCTTAACTAAGGAAAGGTGGCTGGGCTTGATAGGATACCTGTACGATTCCACCCGGAGTATGCGAAAGAACTTAATCCCATTCTATTAGCAATCTTCCGTGGGTCGTTGGAAAAACGAAGAGTTCATAGAGATTGAAAAAGTGCGTAGATCATTTCCAAGCAAGGTCGTCGAACAGACGCACATAGTATGGGTCCATACCTATGACATCAGTACTTTTCAGAATTTGAAAAGACGTGTATGCTCCCCTAATACATTTTTGGCATCTGAAATTCTGTTCTTAACATCTCTGTGTGTATTTCACATACGTACTTCGCGTTTTCAACAGTGTGTTTCTAGGAAGTCTGTGTGTTTACTAATTGTAGTATTATTAACTGTCATGGTGCGCTTTCCTATCGTCTCTTTAGGCGTATTGTGGCTATTTTATGGACTTCACTTTCTCATTTACTTCTTGTTATTGTTTGTTTGTTTGTGTGTGTGCGTCATTGCCAGGAGAGAGGAATTTGGTTGGATGGAGTCGATGATGTAGAGTTTTTTAGTAATCTATATTTAAGTTAGTATGGAAGTGGTGTCAATGGGCACATAGCATTAACTGTGATTTCTTATTGGTTAGTTCTACAAGGTACTGAAGCTGGAAAAGTTCCTATAATTGTATGTCCGAAAACCGCTACTGGCTGCAATATGGTCCCTTTTAACTGTGAGGAGTAATGAGTACGATTGACAGATCTGGCAGGGTTCACCACTGTGGCAAATTATTACAATAAGCTCTTGTAGGTAAATGAAAATTCTCCAGTAGTTATGGATGTTAGGCATCAGCCGGCCGGTGTGGCCGTGCGGTTCTAGGCGCTTCAGTCTGGAACTGCGTGACCGCTACGGTCGCAGGTTCGAATCCTACCTCGGGCATGGATGTGTGTGATGTCCTTAGGTTAGTTAGGTTTAAGTAGTTCTAAGTTCTAGGGGACTGATGACCACAGATGTTAAGTCCCATAGTACTCAGAGCCATTTGAGCCATTTGTTATACATCAGGATCGTTTCGTCGTCATTGTATTGGCAGAAATGTTGCCGACAGACTCCAACGGCCATTCACTTTACAAAACAGATTAACAGGTGCTGTGTATCGCCGATTTCTATGCGACGGATAACCAGTGCCATTGGAGAACGGTACTCTTCTATAATGACAACGACTGTGGTTTATGCACGACTGGCTACCATCCCATTTTCTATGGATAGTGCGGCAGTAGCTAACCGCAACGTTAAACTAGCGAAGGATTGGTCGAATAGCTCGGATGTCAATGACTCACTGTTCATCAGGTCTGAACCCCTTGGATTTAAGGCTGTAGGGAAATTTAAAGGCATTGCTGTAGCAATTTTCTGACATCACAGAAGAATGAGAGCAATTCAAACTGAGTCACTATTGTTTGAAAGAGGCCCCGGTTCACTGCGAAAAATACTGAAGAACGTGTCATGACGAACGGTACAGGAGTGAAGTATTGTCGATAGCGTCTACGTCTACGCAACAGAAAGATGCGAGCGAGAGGACGGATTGCCGCATATGTCAACATCATTACAGGAACCTTTCTTCTGGTGTTCACCAATACTACTTCCTCAAGGAATGTTATTGCTTCTTCGGCTATAATAAAAAATTAATAATTTATTAATTCAGATTTTCGTCAGAGTTTCATGTAATATTCTATTCATCATTACCACCTAATATTTTCGTTCATCCTCAAACAATTACCCGCATTAGAAGGTATAGTTTTATTAACAAAACATGACATAGAAAATTTGCAAACAACTTATGTGCACGGATTGCAGTAGCTCAATAAATCTTTTATTATATGCCTCCATTTTTAATATTTGACTATAGATAATACATTTGTTTCTATATCATATTAATTAGCAATGGTTATTTGACTGTGTTACAGATATCTTGCTTCATTCAAAGGTCCATATACGTCTTTAGTTGTTTATGAGAAAAATTTAACAGGCGCCATCAGTAGTTACTTATGTGTTCATACGCTTGTCTCTCTAGAGATCATAAAGTTGCAACTACATACATAGATAGTGTACTGAAAAGGCCTCAGACATTGCCGCATTGCTTTTTTTAATTACTGGTACGTCATCATAAAAAGTGTTTTTCACTACCGTAATCTTTGCACAAAATATGAAACTTTTGTATTTCATGTTTTGTTAATAAAATTGTAGGTTTCAATGTAGGTAACGGTTTGAGAATGAACTAAAATGTTCGAAACCCCTGCTAATAAAGAAGTTACGTGTACCTGTGATAGTAATCTTAATTAATGAATTACAAATGTATTCAAATGTTTATCCTGATACGTACACCATCTTGGAATTATGTAAATAATATCCTTATACCAACACATACCTGCCATTATGTAAAGAATAAGTTGTCAGTTACAAAGTGTTGTTACTTGTATTACAAACATTTAACATGAAAATTGACTTCCATTTGTGTTGCTGGAGCACAGTTTTACTTAGACCTATTTCCAAAATCCCGAGATTCGCTTTAGTGGCTGAAAATGCATTACATGCAAATAGGATTTTCATTGTTTATTTTTCATGTTTATTTCACCGCACAGTCCAAACAGTCATAAAAAAGTTTCACGATCGCAAATGTCACAGGTGTTTATAATGCCTGATAATCGCTGCTAAGATCAAAACAGGGCGAAGACTCTCCAATTAGGGACTATCAACTGTCTGTCCCTAACCAACGTTTATTGAAATAGCCTGGGTCTAGGTTACGAAGTCTTTAAAAACGCCTTCTTCTGAAGGATCTATGATCTAACATCTAAAATATGGTAATATGTAGATATACGATAAAAGTAAAAGCTTATCACTAACTTACAAAGAATTTTTACCCTTACTGGTTACATAATGTTCTGGTGACATTAAATATGTAGCAGTAAGGTGCAAACGAAGATCTAATTCATCTGTATTTAAATAAAACCACAAAATATGGTGCTGGCTGTCATTATAAACTGCTTCACAGATGCATCTAGTGAACTGACATCGTGCCAATGTCGATGAAAATGTAGGACGAGAGAGGGTAATACACTTATGCGCACTTTGCATTCGTCGGCGTCCATATTGATTGCTTACACCCCTACCCAGATGGCTGTTGTGTTCGATCATGAATGTATGTCGACACTGGGGCCTACACACGGACAACTGAACGTGGAAACGCTAACCGCACGCAGTAATGTTACGACTGGGAGCCCATCGGTTGTACTGTACTTTCTGATTTTGTAATCGCATTCGCTGGCGTTCTGGTCGCTTGGAAAAGTCCTCCATGTCGACTCTTCGGCAAATGGCGCAGCAGTAACATCACAGGTAGTGGGTCGCGAGCGGATGACTGTGTATTTGCATAGAAGTTTCCGATTTCCGTTAGTTAATGGGAGACGCAGTTTATAAAGTATAGAAGCGTTACGTGATGATTGTCCTGCATTTGTTGCCGTCTCTCGGTAGCACACCTAATGACTGTCGGTATTAGTACACAGGTAACCACAGGCACAATCCCAGCAGCTGTCGGCCTATCTGACGGTTTCCAAGGGGAACAAAACTCTGATTTTCGATATGTCATACAGGCTTACTTTTTGGCCGAATTAAAAAATTGAAAATTTTGTCATAACCTACTCATTGAGAGGTATAATCTTATGTTAAGTACACTACGTCAGATATTATAATTAGAAACTGTGTATTTGTCTAGAGCAGCGTAACTCGTAGCGCGTAAATTATCCAGAATGTATTCGTCCAGTATTTGACAATGACAGCGCTTAGACTTTACAAATAATTTCAAACCTTTACGGAACTATTTCTCTCTGGCACTCAGCCACAACGGAAACAACTTTATCCCTTACTACATTTTTCCTGTCCATACACTGAAGAGCCAAAGAAACTGCTACACCTGCTTAATATCGTGCAGGGCCCCAACGAGCAAGCAGAAGTGCCACAACACGACGTGGCATGGACTCGACTAATGTCTGAAGTAGTGCTGGAGGGAATTGACTCAATGAGTCGTGGAGGGCTGTCCATAAATCAGTACGCTGGGGTGATCTCTTCTGAACAGCACGTTCCAAGGCATCCCAGACCCCTCATTAATGTTCATGTGTGGGGAGTTTGGTGGCCAGAGGAAGTGTTTAAACTAAGAATAGTGTGCCTGGAGTCACTCTTTAGCTATTATAGACATGTGGGATGTCGCATTGTCCTGCTGGAATCGTACAAGTCCTTGGGAATGCACAGTCGACATGAATGGGTACGGGTGATCAGACAGGATGCTTACGTACGCGTCATTTGTCAGAGTCGTACATAGACGTATCAGGGGTCCCATACCACTCCAACTGCACACACCCCACACCATTACAGAGCCTCCACCTGCTGACGTACAGGGTCCATGGTTTAATGAGATTATCTACATACCCGTACACGTCCATCCGCTCGATACAATTTGAAACGAGACTCGTCCGACCAGCTAATATGTTTCCAGTCATCAGCAATCCAATGTCGGTGCTGACGGGCCCAGGCGACGAGTAAGACTTTGTGTCGTGCAGTCGTCAAGGGTACAATAGTGGGCCTTCGGCTCCCAAAGCCCGTATCGATGAAGTTTCGTTGAATCTACATCTACATCGATACTCCGCAACCACCTGACGGTGTGCGGTGGAGGGTACCTTGAGTACCTCTACCGGTTCTCCCTTCTATTCCAGTCTCGTATTGTTCGTGGAAAGAAGGATTGTCGGTATGCCTCTGTGTGGGCTCCAATCTCACTGATGTTATCCGCATAGTCTCTTCCCGAGATATACGTAAGAGGGAGCAATATACTGCTTGACTCCTCGACGAATGGTTCGCACGCTGACAGTTATTGATGGCCCAGCATTGAAATCTGCAGCAATTTGCGGAAGGGTTGCACTTTTGTCACCTTGAACGATTCTCTTAGGTCGGCGTTGTTCCCGTTCTTGCAGGATCTTTTTCTGGCCGCATCGATATCGGACATTTGATGTTTTACCCGATTCCGGATATTCACGGTATGGAAAAATCCCCACTTCATCGCTACTCCCGAGATGCTATGTCCCATCGCTCGTGCGCCGACTATAACACCACGTTCAAACTCCCTAAAATCTTCTTATCCTGCGTTTGTAACAGTAGTGGCCGATCTAGCAACAGCGCCAGGCACTTGTTGTCTTACATAGGCGTTGTCAACCGCAGGGCTCTATCCTGCCAGTTTACATATCTCTGTAATTGAATATGCATGCCTTTACGAGTTTTTTTGGCACTTCAGTGTATAGTGAAACTGAATTACTTTTTTACTGCTATCACTATTCCTAACAAGTTTTGCAGAAACTATATTACTTAATGTACCTCCAGAATTGTACCATCAACTTTTGTTATTTTTGTTGTCTTTAGCACATTTCATTCTTTACCCTGATGCGGAAGAGTTTTCATTCCACTTTTTACCCAGCTGGTTTTCTGGGTCTTCAGTCTTCTGACTGGTTCGAAGCGCCCCCCCTCCCCTCCCCCCCCCCCCCCGAATTCTTCTCCTGTGATAACCTCTTTGTAACAAAATACCACTTACGTCCTATGTCGTTAATCACTTGCTTGATGTATTCCAGTCTCTGTCTGCCTCTACAGCTCCCTCTAGTACTATAAAGTTATTTCCTGATGTCTTGACACGTGTCCTGTCATCTTGTCCGCTCTTTTTTGTCTGAATTTCCCAGTCTTAGTGGTAAGCTTCTCCCTTATTCTCGGCCATAATGGCTATGTGTGTGAACCGTAACTGTGTGGGCTAACCGTTTATTTCTAATTTCTGCTACCAGTCACTAATTTATTTTATGTTTAATCTAACATAATACAATGCGTTTCGAACATGTTCTGTTCATCTTCAGTCGTTTATACATACATACATACATACATGTTACTTTTAAGTAACATTTCTCTGTATGTATGTGTGTATAAACGACTGAAGATGAACAGAACATGTTCCAAACGCATTGTATTATGTTAGATTAAACATAAAATAAATTATTGACTGGTAGCAGAAATTAAAAATAAATAAGCTTCTCCCTGTTCTCATTGTATTTCTTCGGTTCACATCATATTCTGTACCTACGAGACTCTTCATTCCATTCAACTGATCCTGTTATCATTCTTTACTTTCACCGAGGATAGCAATATCACCGTCGAATCTTTTCATTGCTGTCCTTTTACCTTGGATTTTAATTTCACTCTTGGACCTTTCTTTTATTTCCGTCATTGCTTCTTCTGTGTGAACACTGACCAGTAGAGGTGAAAGGCTTCATCTTAGCATTACCACCTTTTTAATCCAAGCACTTCGGCCTTTACCTTCCAGTCTTACAGTTTCCTTCTGTTTCTTGTACATATAGTACTTTGTCTAGTCACATCAATTTGAACACCAGTCAAAAGCCTGAATAACCGACTTTTTACGGTACGGACCTCTGCGGACGTGCAGCAAGAGATTTGGCGAGGTTCTGGAACGTAACCAAAGGGATGCGGAGCCATGCAGACTCCGTTACGGTGACCAGCTGCGCTAGGTTTCTCGGTACACGATCCGTAATGCGTACAGCCCGCCCGAGGTGGTGGCACAGATTCTTCGCTGGATTTGAATTCACGGAGTCTGGTGGCCAGTGGGTTGTGGTAAACATATTCTGGCGCTCTTGAAGCCACTCTGCGAGCTGTATAACTTGTTGCATTGTCCCGCTGGTAGATAGCATCATCCCGAAGGAAAGCAAACTGCGTAGTGCCCAAGGATAAAAAAAGGTTCAAATGGCTCTAAGCACTATGGAACTTAACATCTGAGGTCATCAGTCCCCTAGACTTTGTTGTTGTTGTTGTTGTGGTCTTCAGTCCAGAGACTGTTTTGATGCAGCTCTCCATGCTACCCTATCCTGTGCAAGCTTCTTCATCTCCCAGTACCTACTGTAGCCTACATCCTTCTGAATCTGTTTAGTGTATTCATCTCTTGGTCTCCCTCTACGATTTTTACCCTCCACGCTGCCTCCCAGTACCAAATTGGTAATCCCTTGATGCCTCAGAATATGCCCTACCAACCGTTCCCTTCTTCTAGTCAAGTTGTGCCACATACTCGTCCTCTCCCCAATTCTATTCAGTACCTCCTCATTAGTTATGTGATCTACCCATCTAATCTTCAGCATTCTTCTGTAGCACCACGTTTCGAAAGCTTCTATTCTTTTCTTGTCCAAACTATTTCTCTTCTTAGGAAACGCTTTCCTTGCCATTGCCAGCCTACATTTTATATCGTCTTTACTTCGACTATCATCGGTTATTTTGCTCCCCAAATAGCAAAATTCATTTACTAATTTAAGAGTCTCCAGAATGAGATTTTCACTCTGGCGTGACTGCTACGGTCGCAGGTTCGAATCCTGCCTCGGGCATGGATGTGTGTGATGTCCTTAGGTTAGTTAGGTTTAAGTAGTATTGAGTTCTAGGGGACTGATGATCACAGATGTTAAGTCCCATAGTGCTCAGAGCCATTTTCACTCTACAGCGGAGTGTGCGCTGATATGAAACTTCCTGGCAGATCAAAACTGTGTACCCGACCGAGACTCGAACTCGGGATATTTGCAAAGGCAAAGGCAATCGTCCCGAGTTCGAATCTCGGTCGGGCACACAGTTTTGATCTGCCAGGAAGTTTTAAGAGTCTCATTTCCTAATCTAATTCCCGCCGCATCGCCTGATTTAATTCGACTACATACCATTATACTCGTTTTGCTTTTGTTGATGTACATCTTATATCCTCCTTTGAAGACACCGTCCATTCCGTTCAGCTGCTCTTCCATCTCCTTAACTTTCTCTGACAGAAATTCAATTTCATCGGCGAACCTCAAAGTTTTTATTTCTTCTCCATGGATTTTAATTCCTACTCCGAATTTTTCTTTTGTTTCCTTCACTGCTTGCTCAATATACAGATTGAATAACATCAGGAATAGGCTACAACCCTGTCTCACTCCCTTCCCAACCACTGCTTCCCTTTCATGTCCCTCGATCTTATAACTGCCATCTGGTTTCTGGTTCAAAATGGTTCAATGGCCCTGAGCACTATGGGACTTATCATCTATGGTCATCAGTCCCCTAGAACTTAGATCTACTTAAACCTAACTAACCTAAGGACAACACACAACACCCAGCCATCACCAGACAGAGAAAATCCCTGACCCCGCCAGGAATCGAACCTGGGAACCCGGGCGCGAGAAGCGAGAACGCTACCGCACGACCACGAGATGCGGGCTCTGGTTTCTGTACAAATTGTAAATAGCCTTTCGCTCCCTGTATTTTACCCCTGCCACCTTTAGAATTTGAAAGAGAGTGTTCCACTCAACATTGTGAAAAGCTTTCTCTAAGTCTACAAATGCTAGAAACGTAGGTTTGCCTTTCTTTAATCGATTTTCTGAGGTAAGTCGTAGGGTTAGTATTGCCTCACTTGTTCTAACATTTCAACGGAATCCAAACTGATCGTCCCTGAGGTCGTCTTCTACCAGTTTTTCCATTCGCCTGTAAAGAATTCGTGTTAGTAATTTGTAGCCAAAAACTCCTTAAAAGTTGCGAATCCAGCTCTCTCCTAACGCTCACACTGCACTTTGGCTAACGTGGCTCCGCTGTGTTTATGTTGCAGACACTCATCGCGATGGCATCGACGTCCGCTGTGTGCAAGGTGGCGCTGGTGCTGCTCCTGGTGGCCGCTTTGGCAGCCTCTGCTCCCAGCTACCCAGACTATGACAGTGAGTACCGGAGCAGTCTCCACACCGCCCTTTCTGCATGCATTCAGGCTCCCCGGAATGCCAGCTGTGCGTGCATACCGGGACCACAGGAATGGAATATCGATGCTATAATGACTCATTCCATGACAGAATTGTTTCGCGGTGCTGCTCGTTTTTTATAACACGAGGGATAAACGGACAATGAAGCAAAATGATTTATTTATACGCTGGTACTGCTGCTGGAATGTTAAAATTTCACGACGATACGGTTTTAAGTTTGCGCTAAAGAGTGTATTTTGTTTTTATGTATAGCTCTAGCGAAAGATAATTTGAAGTTTAACTAAACAAATACTGTTTTCTTGCTTTGTTTCACAAATTTTGTTATAGTTACTGCACAACCTACGTTTCGGGCTATAAGACCATTTTAAAGTACATTACTGATCCCACAAATAATAAAGCAAAGATAAACATGAAGATTGGGCAAATGCAAACATCTCCATTTAAGTAAAATTACTCCAACGACTTTTTTATTTTTTTATTTATTTATCTGTTTTTGACATATTACACATGGAATTATGCAACTCAGCAATTAGACTAACATGCAGCGTGGGATTAGCCGAGCGGTCGAAGGTACTGCAGTCATGGACTGTGCGGCTGGTCCCGGCAGAGATTCGAGTCCTCCCTCGGGCATGGGTGTATGTGTTTGTCCTTAGGATAATTTAGGTTAAGTAGTGTGTAAGCTTAGGGATTGATGACCTTAGCGGTTAAGTCCCATAAGATTTCAAACACATTTGAACATTTTAGACTAACATGTCTAAACATTCCAAGAAATCAGCCTAAAACTTTTGTCTACTTATGAATCAGATCCAAAGTTTTACTTCTATCTAGCAGTTACAATATCATCTAAAAGAGGTGAATGATTAATTGGGCTTGCTCATTTAATAACAGGTGCGCACACATACACGTCTGATTTTTTTTAGTTCTGGAATTTCTAACTGGATGATGCATAACTTTATTCCTTGGTATGTTTAGTCGTGTTAGTGTAATTGCTGAACTGTGTAATTAGTCAGAAAAAAAGGTCCTTGAAATAATTTTACGTTAACCCAAGGATCCATACATTAAGAAGTCGACATGTTAATTTTTGCTTTATCATCTTTAGAATAAGTAATATGCTTACCACCCGAAAACTAGACTCTGCAGTAACCATAATAAAACTTTTGAAACAAGACAGAAAAACAGTGTTTGTTTAGTTAATATACAAAGTTTCACCAAGAAACGATGGAGTTAAAATAATTTGAAGCTTAGTCTGAATTACAAAACAAACCTGGGGCGTTTATCGTCAGCTCGTGGAGAACAGTGAAGTGTAGTTCGGCATTTGCTGGCAAAAGGACATAAACCGAGTGAAATTTATAGGAACATGCTTGGCCTGTACGGAGACGACTGTACGGTCCGTAGCAACGTTCCCTCCTGATGTGTGTTCTTCCAAGAGGGCCCTGGCGGTCGGTAACAGCTGCAGGAGTCGGAGCCATTGGCGCAGCAATTCTGAACAACAGGTGTGCACGGCTGCGAAGGTAAATCGTTCCCATGCAGCCCCTGGGTCGGTGACAGGCGGTACGGGTGAAACCTGTGGCCGTGTACTATACGCCACACAGATGTGAGACTGACACCAGCGACTGCAGCAACGGCTCGTAAGCTGACGTGAGGATCGTGGTGTGCTGCAGCTAAAACAAACACCTCCGTCTCCTCACTTCTTGCTGTTCTTCGTCTGTTACTGCGGCGCATTACCAAGCTGCCTGTTTCCCGAAGTTGTTGTTCGGCTCGAAAGAACGTAATGGCTGCCGGAGCTCTTCGCCTAGGATATCTCACGGCGTACGCCATGGCTGCTTCAGTGGCATCGTGTCATCACTCGCCGAGCATCAGCAACATGCCAACGTACTCGTTGTTCGTGTATGCCGTCTTCATCCGGTGACAGTAACTGTGGTATATTGAGCCCCGTTTGTTTGTGTGGCTCGAACTGTCGTTTATACGGCAGTGTGCGCCGACAGTCGGCAGTCTAGCAGCGCACCGAGGAAGCTTCTCGTTCCGTGACAACTCTGCCGCACCACATTTAGAAGGCACATTGCGTTATGCGCAGCGTGTGTGGTATCTGCCCCGGAAACTTTGAAGGGTTGTAGCTCTCAAACTAAAAGAGATAGGAATGTAATTTAAATTGATGTATACACAGCTGCTGTTACTGATTCCAGTGCATGATAGAAACAACTAGTCTTCCATTAAAAAAAATGTATCTTTTTGCTGTCACTCTTTGGATAAAAACACAATAAACTATGTCAATAGCTCCGCATACAGTGTAACGTTTCTTATGATGACCTACCGCAATAAATATTTCCGTCGCCTATTACTTCGTAACTTACAGAGGCAAACACATTTAGTGAAACACCCTGTATGCAGGGTGTTACAAGAAGGCACGGCCAAAATTTCAGGAAACATTCCTCACACACAAATAAAGAAAAGATGTTATGTGGACATGTGTCCGGAAACGCTTAATTTACATGTTAGAGCTCATCATTTCAGTTCTTCCACCTACGCTCAATGGAGCACGTTATCATGATTTCATACGGGATACTCTACCTGTGCTGCTAGAACATGTGCCTTTACAAGTACGACACAACATGTGGTTCATGCATGATGGAGCTCCCACACAGTTCAGTCGAAGTGTTCGTACGCTTCTCAACAACAGGTTCGGTCTCCGATAGATTGGTAGAGGCGGACCAATTCCATGGCCTCCACGCTCTCCTGACCTCAACCCTCTTGACTTTCATTTATGGGGGCATTTGAAAGCTCTTGTCTACGCAACCCCGGTACCAAATGTAGAGACTCTTCGTGCTCGTATTGTGGACGGCTGTGATACAATACGCCATTCTCCAGGGCTGCCTCAGCGCGTCAGGGATTCCACGCGACGGAGGGTGGATGCATGTATCCTCGATAACGGAGGACATTTTGAACATTTCCTGTAACAAAGTGTTTGAAGTCACGCTGGTACGTTCTGTTGCTGTGTGTTTCCATTCTATGATTAATGTGATTTGAAGAGAAGTAATAAAATCATCTCTAACATGGAAAGTAAGCGTTTCCGGACACATGTCCACGTAACATATTTTGTTTCTTTGTGTGCGAGGAATGTTTCCTAACAGTTTGGCCGTACCTTTTTGTAACGCCCTGTATAAAATGTGCGTGTGTGTGTGTGTGTGTGTGTGTGTGTGTGTGTGTGTGTGTGTGTGTTTGTTTGTGTGTGTCTGTGTGTGTGTGTGTGTGTGTGTGTGTGTGTGTGTGTGTGTGTGTGTGTGAATTTCGTTTTTGCAAGGTGCAGCTGGAGTCAGCCCAAACTAATGCTGCTCCTCATGATTTCATGCGACGCCTAACGTCGAGGGAAACCATCGGTGGATTTTAAAGTGAAATTTGCAGTGTCAATTCAATAGAACGGTCCCAAATTAGTCTAGTGCGATATTCGCTTTACCAGTATGTATTAACAAGGCAGTGAAACACGAAGAAAAGCGACTACTCCGGCAACGATAGCCCCTCCCTGATCTGCGTTCGCTGCTACCGCTATGTAGCAGCGCGCTGCTCAGCCGCTGCTGGAGTACCGGCTACTCCCCGTGTTCTGCTGTTCCTGTTAACACATATCGGTAAAACGAACATCGCACTAGACTAACGCGATAGCTTTCATTTGAACGGGCACGTAAACTTCCGATTTGAAAATCGTTTTGCTTGATGTGGGAAACAAACTGACGCATGAAACATGTGATGGGCAGCATTTGCTTGGGCTGTCACTAGCTACAGAGGGCAAAAACAAAATTGCAAACATCTGCGAAATACAAGAGATCGAGCCCTGTTTGTGCATCCGCACAGAAGAAGAAGATCAATGTCCGGTTAGTCTTAACTATATACACTCCTGGAAATTGAAATAAGAACACCGTGAATTCATTGTCCCAGGAAGGGGAAACTTTATTGACACATTATTGGGGTCAGATACATCACATGATCACACTGACAGAACCACAGGCACATAGACACAGGCAACAGAGCATGCACAATGTCGGCACTAGTACAGTGTATATCCACCTTTCGCAGCAATGCAGGCTGCTATTCTCCCATGGAGACGATCGTAGAGATGCTGGATGTAGTCCTGTGGAACGGCTTGCCATGCCATTTCCACCTGGCGCCTCAGTTGGACCAGCGTTCGTGCTGGACGTGCAGACCGCGTGAAACGACGCTTTATCCCGTCCCAAACATGCTCAATGGGGGACAGATCCGGAGACCTTGCTGGCCAGGGTAGTTGACTTACACCTTCTAGAGCACGTTGGGTGGCACGGGATACATGCGGACGTGCATTGTCCTATTGGAACAGCAAGTTCCCTTGCCGGTCTAGGAATGGTACAACGATGGGTTCGATGACGGTTTGGATGTACCGTGCACTATTCAGTGTCCCCTCGACGATCACCAGAGGTGTACGGCCAGTGTAGGAGATCGCTCCCCACACCATGATGCCGGGTGTTGGCCCTGTGTGCATCGGTCGTATGCAGTCCTGATTGTGGCGCTCACCTGCACGGCGCCAAACACGCATACGACCATCATTGGCACCAAGGCAGAAGCGACTCTCATCGCTGAAGACGACACGTCTCCATTCGTCCCTCCATTCACGCCTGTCGCGACACCACTGGAGGTGGGCTGCACGATGTTGGGGCGTGAGCGGAAGACGGCCTAACGGTGTGCGGGACCGTAGCCCAGCTTCATGGAGACGGTTGCGAATGGTCCTCGCCGATACCCCAGGAGCAACAGTGACCCTAATTTGCTGGGAAGTGGCGGTGCGGTCCCCTACGGCACTGCGTAGGATCCTACGGTCTTGGCGTGCATCCGTGCGTCGCTGCGGTCCGGTCCCAGGTCGACGGGCACGTGCACCTTCCGCCGACCACTGGCGACAACATCGATGTACTGTGGAGACCTCACGCCCCACGTATTGAGCAATTCGGTGGTACGTCCACCCGGCCTCCCGCATGCCCACTATACGCCCTCGCTCAAAGTCCGTCAACTGCACATACGGTTCACGTCCACGCTGTCGCGGCATGCTATCAGTGTTAAAGACTGCGATGGAGCTCCGTATGCCAGGGCAAACTGGCTGACACTGACGGCGGCGGTGCACAAATGCTGCGCAGCTAGCGCCATTCGACGGCCAACACTGCGGTTCCTGGTGTGTCTGCTGTGCCGTGCGTGTGATCATTGCTTGTACAGCCCTCTCGCAATGTCCGGAGCAAGTATGGTGGGTCTGACACACCGGTGTCAATGTGTTCTTTTTTCCATTTCCAGGAGTGTATGTATGAAGACGGTATCTGTTCTTTCCGACATATATATAAGGCTCACCGAAAGAACAGATACCATTTTCACATATGCATCCGCAATGATATTACAAACTTTTAGAGATGATAGAGAAGGTAGGAGAGACGCATGATATATTTACAGGTTGACTCTGCAATGATATTACAATGAAATAAATACCCCTAGCTGCATACAGAAGTTGATATAAGTCAACGTGGACAGTCGAAAATGTGTGACCCGACTATGACTCAAAACCGGGATCTCCTGCTTACGAGGCAGACGCTCTATCCATCCTTTTTTTTTAAATCTTATTTTGTTCGCTTTTGTTCGTTTCATCTGCTCGGGGAGGACGTCGTAAGAAATCTGTTTCAGTTCGTTGCTGATCGATTAACTCAGTTTTTGTTTTATTACAGAGGGCACCTAGCCTTATGACCGAACACGCTGAGCTACCGTGACGGCTCCATCTGAGTCACCGAGGACACAGAGGATACAGCGACTGCAGGGACTTATCTCTGGCACGCCTCCCGTGAGACCCACATTCTCAACTTATTGTCCCGCACTATATTCATAGTGCCCCTGCCGATTATACTCATTACTCACGACTTTTTGTCGATTTCCGCAAGAGCTCGGGCTCTGTTTGTGCATCCGCACAGAAGAAGAAGATCAATGTCCGGTTAGTCTTAACTATATATGTATGAAGACGGCATCTGTTCTTTCCGACATATGTATAAGGCTCACCGAAAGAACAGATACCATCTTTATATATGCATCCGCAATGATATTATAAACTTTTAGAGATGATAGAGAAGGTAGAGTGTAACGACCACGTCGAAAGTTGAAAGGGAAAATCGTTCTGATACCGCTAACAATGGAATACATGCAGCGCTACTGTTGTTGCTAAGAGTGTAGAGTAGGCAACTTTCAGAGGCGGTAGTATAGATCAAAACAAGGAAAATATGTCCAGTTATTTTATCCATCTTCAGAAGCTGTAGCTGTACACATCGAAATAATGAGCGACCAAGCTGCATAAAAGAAATTTTATTTCCTTGACCGGTTTCACGCGAAGCATGTATGTCTGTGGTAGCGCAACTCGCAGTAGCCTTTTAGAATGGAATAGGCATGCGAACGTCCATTTTTATCTCGTCGCTTACGCGCGTTGCCCTGTACTATACTTTTCTGGACTGCGAGAATGTAAACTGCTAATAACTTTAAACCAAACCAAAACTGCATGAATTTACGTAACACAAAAACTGAATCTGTTGCAACGGTACTGATTTGAAATTGGCCCTCATAGTAAAATAAAACTCGATCAGTTTGAAAATAATGGTTCCTGTGCTTAATGAATGCTATCCCTGAAATAATATTTTTTTTACCTTTATCTGCGCATTGGTGGAGCTCTTCACATGGTTCGCTGTTCGTACTTTAAATTGTATAGTTAGCATACAGCTATTGTGCAGGACTGTTGCTTAGCATACATTTCAATTAAATCGACGACGGCTGAGACAATAACTTCTTGAGCAAAATAGTTGATCAAAAATTACATGGATCTCGGAACTCGGATTGACTTGTAATAAGTAACAATACAGCACTAACTTTACACCTTGTATTTTAACTCATTGAAAATTAATAATGCTCAAAATTAACACACAATAAACTTATTATACATTAACAATTAGCTTTACAAAATCATTGGATGAGAGTGCTATACATAATCTCCATCGTCACTTACAAAAACGCGCATTGCGCTGGTAACAAAACAACTTTCCTTACCTTAATTATTCCCAGTATGGTATCCTGCAAATAAAAATCATTACTGCCAGTAGCAAGTAAGTATATATCCAGCACACATCAGATACAACACATCTCTACACTTGAGAGTCCTCCATACATCTCTCTATCTAACATTACTCAAACATATTACCCATAAGACCGTGAACCAGCGATCGCTGTTGAGAAGCGATGCTACTACACAATCGATACTACATTTGAACATCTCTGGTTCAACATAAAATTGTCTTACAAAATTTTACCTTCTGTCCATAGCTTTCACAGGCACTTAGTGTCCTTCTTCAGAAGGTTATAACTATAGTATTATTTATCTTATTGTTGACACTAGTAAATAATGCGATAGCTATCCCTTCTGAAAAGGGACAGTAATTGCCTGAAATTGGTTAAGGAAATAAAATTACTTTTATGCAGATGGTTGCCGATTATTTCGATATAAAAAATGTCCAGTAAACGTGGGATCTAACCAGCATCCCTTAAGAGCTACGGACACTGTTCAGTGAGAGACTTTTTTCACAGCAGCGAAGATGAACAGCTTCTCTGTGCTCAAATAGGAAGTTTATAACATCATCATACCATCACCCTGTATATACAGGGTAAACATTAATAAAACGGACAAATGCATGGACACACTCCCGACTGGAAATGGAGGGAGAAAAGGTCTTATGAACACGGGTCCTGGAAACGCAGCGTTGCCACGGTAGGTGGCGCTGACAAATTAAGTTCCCCTAATCTCGTGCCGTGTCTTACTGTTGGAATGCCGGACTTTTGCCACACTTGCCCCTTCGCCAGATAGCGATTCCTCAGGTAAGGGACGCCCTTCCTCGTACTTCTTCTGTCCGCTTTCAAACTGCCGACTCCACATCTTACTCGATACATCCAGTACGTTAGGACTAGGGACTTCTTCTTCGACATCTTGGCCAAATACAGAGCTTCTTTTCCGAAATTGAAATATTTATAACTTTTGGGAAACGAAAGCAATACCGACGATTATGTCAGTATGTAATTAGTTCTGACAAATATAAATATAGATTCCTCTGTCTGTACGGTACCTTCCTTTCACGCTCACCGATGCGATAGAAACAGTCCATCGCCATGGGAGCAATAAGAAAGGAACGATGTAACGAGAATGCGAATGTACGGTAATTATTTCTTTTTGATCACTGCATTTGTGCCTACTTTAATTACTACAACTGCAAGCCCAAAAGCCAATAAGGAAAGAAAAAATGGGTATGTGAATGTTTGAAAAGAAGAACGACATACTCGATATTAATTAACTCTCTAAAATGCGATATCCCTTGCGGTAAAACATTAGTTAATAATGTGTAGGGTTAACAATGCTCGAAACAAGACTGAAAATAGAGATAAGAACATCTATGATTGACACGTCATCTAAAGTCGACGTACATTTTTAAAATGTTAGAAATAAGGAAATGAAGTAATACAGAACGCTATGTTTGTAACGTACGTTGTTGTTCTACATTATTTAGCTCTGGTATTTACAGGGTCACAGAAAAAGCATCCTAGGTTTCGGAGGGAAAAGCCGTAATTGTAATGATCTGCATTACAACAGAAACAAGAAGCACAATTTAAGGAAAAATAATGTAATGTGTGTTTCAGCTCACAAGTGACATTGAAGCAGATAGTTACTGTGACTTGGTACGGGCAGAGGTTATATTCGACAGTCGGAATAAATTAATAACTGGGTCCTTTTACCGACCTCCGCTCTGAGATGAAACAGTTGCTGAACAGTTCAAAGAAAACTTGAGTCTCATCACAAACATGTAGCCTTTTCATACAATTATAGTTGGCAGTGACTTGAATCTACCTTCCGTATGTTTATAAAAATGCATTTTCAGATCCTATTGTAGATAGAAAATAACTTCCCTAATTGTCCTAAATGCTTTTTTTTTAGATTATTTTGAACAATTTGTTCACGACGCCATTCAAATTGTAAATGGTTACGAAAACACACTTGACCTTCTAGCCACAAATAATCCTGAGTATCACGAGGGATACAGGGATTAGTGAACACGCAGCCGCAGCGAGGTTCAATTCCGTAACAGAAAAAGTCACCAAAACTAAACGCGAAATACATCTATTTATAAAAGCAACCAAAGATTTGGTTGACGTATTTATAAGAGACAGTCTCCAGTCCTCCCAGACTATGTAAGTGAAGACTATATGTGGCGTAAGTTCAAAGAAATAGTATCAACAGCACACGAGAGATTCATACCAAATAAATTAATAACAGACGGAACTGATCCCCCATGGTACACAAAACACGACAGAAAACTGCTGCTGGAGCACCGAAAAAGGCAAGTATAATTTAGACGAACGCAAAATCTCCCAGATTGGCGAAGTTCTACTGAGGCTCGAAATTTGATGCGAGATGCATTTAATAGTTTCCACAACGAAACTCTCTCTAGAAATGTGGCGGAAAATCCAAAAAGGTTCTGCTTCTCTGTTAAGTAAACCAGCGGAAAGTCTCGGTAAGCGATGATGAGGAGGGGGGGGGGGGGGGGGGGGGGAGACAAGGGACCCAACCACTCAGAGCAGGTAAAATCGTGGCAAACGTCCGGCGTGGCAAACGTCCGCACACCTTACTGCTCTGTTTCACTCTGTGCGATTGCCGCGGCATACTGTAAGCGGCAGAATGGTTCGTCGGTAAAGAGGACTGATGACAGAAATCACATAATTGTGATGGTTTGGTGTATAAATCTTCAACAAAATCCTTCCTGTAGAGGAAACGATGGATTTCTGGACACATGCTTGTAGACCTTTTTCCGTCCAATTCCAGTCAGGAATCCGTCCCTGCAGTTTGTCGGTTTTAATAATGTCCACCCTGTACATTTTTCTTGCCTCGTGTGTTCCTACGTTACTCCGGAGTATTAAAGCGTAATCAATATTTGCGACTACCTGGGCAAGCTTTCACAGACATTCCGCGGTCGGTGGCAGGTGCAACTGACCCGCGGAACAGGGCCACCTTTTTATGCATACACGCCGCCAGCTGCCCAGCCCGCGTTCCCAGTAACACGGCGAAGGGGGCGAAAAAAGAAAGAGAGCAACTGGTGACGCATTACGCGCCAGTGCGCTGGAACGCTTCGCGGATAGCGCGAGGAAATTTTCTTCCGCATATACAGACGCATACCTGCTCAGAAACTCTCCGAGAAAAGTGGAAATAAAATATTTAAAAAAGAAATGCAAAGACATGCCCGTCCGTGCACGGTGACGCATGCCGGAAGCACACACTTCCACTCACCGCAATTTTTCAGTCAGTTATTTTAACACACCACGCAGCTACTCGGCCAAGCTACACTGAATTCTAGAGAAACAGCATCCTTGAAACCCAGCAACTTACATTCGCCCACCTCTCTCTCTCTCTCTCTCTCTCTCTCTCTCTCTCTCTCTCTCTCTCTCTCTCCTCTCTCCCCTCATCCCCCTTTCCTTTCATTACTTCTCCCTGCTGCTTATACTAAAATACAGGGTGTTTCACAAAGAATATACGTATTTCGAATGCATATATTTACTAAACTTCGAGATATACGAATATAAAACTTTACACACACATTTACGAACCTCTCAAGTTCAGATTACAAATGTTCAATACGTCCTCAGTCAGCGACAGAACAATATCGCATCGATACTCAAATTCCTCCCATACTCGGGCAAGCATGTCGTTCGTCACTGATGTTATGGCAGTACGGATCCGATTCTTCAACTCTTCCAGGATCTGTGGGAGTGGTGGTACATAAACGTTGTCTTTAAGGGAATCCCACAGGAAGAAGTCAGAGGGTGTCAGATCCGCTGACCTTGGAGCCCCGCTGAGACATACTAAGTCGCCAACTCCTTGACGACCAATCCATTCAGATATTCACGCACTTGGCGACTCCAGTGAGGGGGTGCCCCGTCTCGTTGAAAAATGAAGTTGTCTTCATGCAGCCTCGGAAACAACCAGTTTTGTAACATAGCGAGATACTGGTGACCGTTAACCACGTACCCATCAAAGAAGAATGGGCCGTAAGCAGATGATCGGGATATCGCACAAACCACAATGACTTGGGGTGAATCTCGAGCATGTTCAATGACTGCATGTAGGTTCTGTAGGCCCCAAATTCGAATATTGTGTTTGTTTGCCTGACCACTTACATGGGAAGTCGCTTCATCACGAAACACGATGCGTTGTGCGAAAGTGTAATCATTGTCAGTAGCATCAAGAATCTCGATACAAAATGCCACACGTTTGTCAACAGGACGCAGAGATTGTAGCAGCTGTAACTTGTAAGGTTCAAATGGCTCTGAGCACTATGCGACTTAATTTCTGAGGTCATCAGTCGCCTAGAACTTAGAACTACTTAAACCTAACTACCCTAAGGATGTCAGACACATCCGTGCTCGAGGCAGGATTCGAACCTGCGACCGTAGCGGTCGCGCGGTTCCAGACTGTAGCGCCTAGAACCGCTCGGCCACCCCGGCCGGCTTACTTGTAAGGCTTCATAAATAACCGACGACTCAAAACACCCAAAATTGTTATTGTAGGCAGTTGTAACACCCGACTGGCACGACGTGTTGATTTTGAAGAAATACGTTGGAAAGGAGTTTGATTTCGTGCAACCATTTTCTTCAGGTACACGAGAGCGGCCAGGACTCTTTCCTTTACATAAACATGCTGTATCTAGAAACTGTTGATACGATCTGCAAATGTTCCACCCATTCTAAGGACCAATTTCATACCTCATCCTCAAACGTCTTTGCACTGTAATCACGCAACTGCACTTCACAAACTCGAGAACACAAAATTATTTCTGCTGCTGGGTAGCCATTTTAAACATATGATGTTTACCAAGCAAAACAGAGGAAAACTGACATCTAGCGGCTGTTAATATAAACTAGACTATGTATTCGTTTCTCCAATAGCCGAGCCGAGGCGCAGCGGTCGATAGTTTGGACAAAATACACTACCGGCCTTTAAAATTACTATACCAGGAAGAAATGCAGATGATAAATGGGTATTCATTGGACAAGTATATTATACCGGAACTGACATGTGATTACATTTTCACGCAATTTGGGTGCATAGATCCTGAGAAATCAGTACCCAGAACAACCACCTCTGGCGTAATAACGGCTTTGATACTTCTGGGCATTGAGTCAAACAGAGCATGGATGGCCTGTACAGGTACAGCTGCCCATGCAGCTTCAACAAGATACCACAGTTCTTCAAGAGTAGTGACTGGCGTATTGTGACGAGCCAGGTACTCGGCCGCCATTGACCAGACGTTTTCAATTGGTCAGAGATCTGGAGAATGTGCTGGCCAGGGCAGCAGTCGAACATTTTCTGTATCCAGAATGGCCCGTGAAAGACCTGCAACATGCTGTCGTGCATTATCGTGCTGAAATGTAGGGTTTCGCAGGGGTCGAATGAAGGGTAGAACCACGGGTCGTAACACACCTGAAATGTAACGTCCACTGTTCAAAGTGCCGTCAATGGGAACAAGAGGTGACCGAGACGTGTAACTGATGCCACCCCATACCATCACGCCGGGTGATACGCCTGTATGGCGATGACGAATACACGCTTCCAATGTGCGTTCAACGCGATGTCGCCAAACACGGATGCGACCGTCGTGATGCTGTAAACAGAACCTGGATTCATCCGAACAAATGACGTTTTGTCATTCGTGCACCCAGGTTCTTCGTTGAGTACACCATCGCAGGCGCTCCTGTCTGTGATGCAGCGTCAAGGATAGCCACAGCCACGGTCTCCGAGCTAATAGTCCATGCTGTTGTAAACGTCGTCGAACTGTTGGTGCAGATGGTTGTTGTCTTGCAAACGTCCTCATCTGTTAACTCAGGGATCGAGACTTGGCTGCACGGTCCGTTACAGCAATGCGGATAAGATGCCTGTCATCTCGACTGCTAGTGATACGAGACCGTTGGGATCCAGCATGGCGTTCCGTATTACCCTCCTGAACCCGCCGATTCCATATTCTGCTAACAGTCATTGGATCTCGACCAACGTGAGCAGCAGTGTCACGATACGATAAACCGCAATCGCGATAGGCTACAATCCGACCTTTATCAAAGTCGGAAACGTGATGGTACGCATTTCTCCACCTTACACGAGGCATCACAACAACGTTTCACCAGGAAACGCCGGTCAACTGCTTTTTGTGTATGAGAAATCGGTTGGAAACTTTCCTCATGTCAGCACGTTGTAGTTCTCGCCACCGGCGCCAACCTTGTGTGAATTCCCTGAAAAACTAATCATTTGCATATCACAGCATCTTCTTGCTGTCGGGTAAATTTCGCGTCTGTTGCACGTCATCTTCGTGGTACAGCAATTTTAATGGCTAGTATTTAATACTCTGTATGAGTATATTCTCTTTGAAACACCCTGTATAAGTACTACACTCTTATACATTGTCTAGTCACATTAATGTGACCACCTGCCAGAAGCCTGAATAACGGCTTTTTGCAGCGCTAGATGTGCAAGGAAAAGTGTGGGCGTTCGCGTGCGTACGTGCATCTGCCTGTTGTTGTTTTAGTAGATAGCATAATTAATTAATCTTTATTTTTTTGCTTTGGTCATTTATTACTTCCTTACTAGTTACGAAGGCTTTTTGTATGTGAAAGGAGTTTTCTATTGTGATTGTCCACGCTTACAGTTTTCATTCTTGTTCCATGTTCTATTCCATGCTTTATTAGGTGTCAATGTCCATGCTCTATCAGGTGTTCAGCAAAGGTAGAGTGGCTCTCTTCTTATTTCCAGGTTCACATGCGTTCTTTGTATCTAGTTTTTAAATTTATGCCTCTCATTCCGAAATACACGAAACTGCAGTCTTCACATTCTAATTAGTATATGCGAGATCCTTGGTATTCGTCTGGTCTTTCTATTGGTATTTGTAAAATGTAACTGGGTGTCTTTACTTTTTATGTAAGGGATGTTTGTCCCCAATTTCTTCAGTGGATTTTCTGTTCTGTGTGTCGATTTGAGTTTCCATGTTAAACAGTACAATTTCTTTTCGTTGGTCATCTCAGAGGTATTCCTGTGTGGTGTTTGTGTCCTCCTTTATTTCCATTTATCTGGCCTCCTTTCAATTTTGTGCCAGATTATTTGTATTATGTGGGTGTTACATCCATTGTTTTTGGCTATGAGCTGCATTGTTTCTAAAATTATAATTCATTACTTGATAATTAACATGTCTGTTTCTTTATAAACACATAATTTGAAAGAAGTAAAAATGAATTGTTGTTACTACCAATCTCTGAAAGACTTCTCCCCTACACACTCAGCTACCGACAAATATCTTACTTTATAAATAATAGAGCGCAGCAATGAGTCGTCCTTTTTTGCTGGTTTTATTACGCAAATCCAGATTTCGGCTAGTGCCTAGCCTTTATCAATGCACTATTTTTTAAACTCGATGCATGTTAGTTCCCTGTCGTTCGGGTGCCAGTCACAGTTCTTTTAGTATTCAAATAACTGTGACTGACGCCCGAACAACAGGAAACTAACATGCGTCGAGTTCTTTGCATGCATCGAGTTCTTTGAGAATTCGAAGAACTGCTATTGACGCCCGAAGAACAGGGAAGTAACATGCATCCTGTTTAAAAAATAGTGCACTGATAATGGCTAGGCACTAGCCGAAATCTGGATTTGCGCAATAAAACCAGCAAAAAAAAAAAGAGGAAGACTGATTCCTGCGCTCTATCATTTATAAATTACATAACAGTCCCTGAGTGCAACCATTTTCCCAGTGGAAGGTAACCTGATAAATATGTTACTGACGTGCAAATGTTCGATGCTCAAAATGTTCACAGTAGCTACAAATTTTTTGTATGTATATGTAGACAACCGCCGCGTGCAAATTTGTACCAAGCCCGCAATTGAACCTGGGTCTTCAGCTTACTATGCACATGCCATCTTCGCACAGTTGTTCACACAACTGCACGGACTAGCTTGGCATGCTTCCCTGCTCGATCGACATTCTCACTGCCGCCCCAGTCTATTTTAAAGTCCCCATTAGAAAGAACATGTTTGCCGACACTCTCCATGTTCTGGAATAGCACCTCAGCATCGTACGTATATGGTGAATACATCCTGAAACTCAGCTGCAGGAACTTATATAAATGAGATGACATAATTTTAGAGACTTAACTGATCTCATACAGATACGATTTTATGTATATAGACTGAAGCGGCAATTGAAAATTTGTATCAGGACCGGAAATCCAACTCGGGCCTCTCTCTTATTAGGCAGGTACATAGTCATATCTGTACGAGACCAGTAAAGCCTGTGAAATTGTGTCTTTTCTATTTATTTTTTTTTACTTTTTACAAATTCCGAAATATATACAGATGTGTACAATATCAAATCACCTGAACTCTATCTCATACAATTATATAATTTTAAAGTGAATTCAGAGGTATATGTATATATTCTGTGTTGCGAATAGAGTTACTACTAAAGAAGGAATAAATTAAAACAGCATGCTTGATGTGGCAGTTCTGTTGCACGAATAGTAAAACTACACCATTTGGTAAATTTTCTTCTTATCATGATATGGGGTTGGGGGGGGGGGGGGAGTTGTCAGAGAGAAAACACTTTTTTGGAAGTCGCAAGTTGCTGTCATTGTCATGTACTAGAACTAGAGGAACAGAGTCTGGATAAGTAGGCCGCTAAGAGTTACAGTATCACAAGGTATATAAAAAGTTGGTGACTGTAATACCTGTCGCACGGTGTTAAAACTTTAACGTAAGTCTGTGCCTTTTTAAATTTTTATATTCAGGCCATATTAATATGAAATACCTCAAATCGAATTTTTGTTGCTCCTGGAAGGTGTTAGGTCGAGAGCATGGAACTGGAACTGGGCGCCTGAACTCGTTTTAGGGCGTGCTGGGAAGTAATGCCTCGGAATTTTTTTTTTTCTGTTCTCAATATTGGTTGAGGTATTACATGTCACATATATTACTTGGTCGACCTCTGCGCTTCGCTGACGCAGCTTGCAAAAGTAAAGAGCTCTCAATTGTAGCGTGTAACATGGCTGTGTGTAACGTAACTACGTCGCTGAATGAGAATCTGTCCATCAGAGAACTGAAAGCACGAATTCGAACAGTCCGTCCACAGATAAAGCACCCTCTCCTTCATCATGACAACAGCAGACCACACACACTAGTGATGCAACACCTGCGTCAGTCCAACACTTTGGATTCTCTGTCATCGATCATCCTTTACAGTTCCGACTTGGCCCTATCCGATTTTTGTCTGTTTCAAAAACTCAAGTAAAACCTTAGAGGGCTTCCCTTGGATAGAGATGAACTGGTGCAAGCATAGGTGAAGTTGTGGCTCTGGCAAACATTCTACAGGGACAGTATCAACAAATCGGTCTCTGATCTGCAGCTCGTGGTCTAGTGGTTAGCAATGCTGCCTCTGGATCACGGAGTCCCAGATTCGATTCACTGCTGGATCGGTGATTTTCTCCACCTGTGGACTGATGTCTGCGTTGTCCTCACCATTTCATCATCATTTAGGAAAACGGTCAGACTGTGCAGTTAACAAGATTTGGAATTTGTACAGGCGCTGATGATCGCGCCGTTGAGCACCACACAAACAAAATCATCATCGTCGTCACCAAATTTGTCTCTCGTTGAGATAACTGTCATCATCGCCAGTGTAACTATGTTGAGAAATAAATATGGGGACACGAAGTCTGTCTCATTTAAAAAGCTTCAAGAGTTCACATAAATTCAGAGGCATACTTCCAGCATGCCCTCCTATATTCAACATGTCCGCCAGCAGTGGGTTCCAACTTTGCCCTGGTAACAGGTAGCTGGTATTTAATTTGAGGCCACTGGCCGTGCTGTGAACTACAGGGCGTGTTATCTGGTGCAGTGGCCCAGTCCCCTCCGACCCCACCGCCCTGTAACGCACAGAGGAGCAGCTAGTCGCCGCCAGCAGATTTCAGCCTCAAAGACGGCGCCGCCGCTCCTTGGTGGCTGCTGCTGCCCTGTGGAGGTAATTAAAGTCTGCAGGGCTGCCAACGGAATACCAACGCTGCAGGCAGATGAGCCACCGGCCAGGCCACGCAGCCGCTGATTAAAGAAACTTGCCCGCCCTGGCTGCCAGCATCACAAGCCGCGTCGGCAGAAGAAGCCCCCAGATCTCTCCGAACACCCACCTTGTCAGCTGCTGCCCCGCCCACTGATGGTACCTCATCCCCTAGTCACAGGTGAACTCACGACGACAGCCATTAAATTACCAAGCACACCAATCAAACAGTTATTCCCTCCCATCTCCCTATTACCATGTAATATCACCCCCAGCCTTGATAAATCTGTTCCATATATCAAGCAGAGTGTATATGTGTACAGCTCAGAATCTCCTACCAAACCGTTGTATCGATGCTTTCCAGATCTGGCACAAGAACTGCAGGTGTCATGAGTTCCAGCTCTGCAGGGTTTATAGCCTCCTAGCTTCAATAGGAGTGGAGATACAGGCAAAAACATTTTTTCCACTCCCTGGCATATAGGCTACCTTGCACAACAGGGAAGTTGTATGGTAACAGTACTTGTATGCCACATCAGCCTGCTCTGCAGGGCACACTACAAGTCAGGGGCTACAAAAGTTTTTCCCTGCATGAGAGGTGTGTTGTGTTGGGGTAGTATTGGCCTTCTTCATCCACTTGCTTTGCATGAAAGTCTATTTGTCAAGAGCAAATAAATGATTTTCAAGCCCCTAATGTGTAGTCTGCCTTGCATGAAATGCATGTTTCGGCAGACGTACTGGTCTGCTTTATTGGACTGTATTTCAGGAGCCATAAGAATGGCCGTGGACAGTTTGAGATGGAAGTGTAGAATATGGACTGAGTAAGTGGAAGGTGGAAATGCAAGAAACAGGCGCAAGGTATAGAGGAGTATGGGGCAAGTAGAAAAGGAAGAGGTTAAGGTGGAGGTGAAATGAGAGGTGGAGAGGAGGATACTGAAAGAAGGTGGGAGGTGGAAGATACGGTCTGACAGAGGGGTGGAAGAAATGAACAAAGGGAGGGGGCCAGGAGATGAAGAGACAGAGAGAGTGGGGTGGAGGAGGTTGACGGATAGAAATGGGAGCATGAGATGATGAGAGGGAGGAATAGATGGGCACTGAGGAGTGTGTGTGTTCTCCTTAGCTTACGTTATTCTAAGTTAGATTAAATTCATGTGTAAGCCTAGGGGCCGATACCCTCAACACTTTGGTCGCATAGGAACTTACCATCACAAGGAAGAGGTTCGTTAGTTTACAACAGATGTCGATATCATGCTGATGCCACCCATTAATGGTAAGATCCTCCAATGATACCTGCTATTCTAAATAGTCTATGGCATTCAGTAGGTGGACAAAAACACAAATATGAAAACATCAAAACACAACAATTTGCTATACCTACTACGATGAAAGACAATGGTTGGCAATCAAACAGCTTCCAATTGTCTCAGAATAAATAATTATACGGCCTATTTGGTTTTCCAGAGAGTCTTACACCATTCTTCCTGATAAATAGTGGCAATGAGGATCGCGATCACGCACCCGCCTCTCCAAAGTGGATCACAGAAGCTCGTAGTATGACAGATGTGGTTACTATGGTGGCCAGGGCAGATGCAGCAACTCATTCTCGCAAAACCAGACCTAGACATTGCGAGCTGTGTGCGCAGGGCCCCTGTCGCTTTGGAAAACAGCATCACAGTTGGGGAAAAACATTGTAATCTGGAACACATCTGCTCAGCCATACTGGCCATATAATCCTCTGGAGTAATGAGACTGCAGAGTAACCACGGAGCCCATGAAACATCGCGACCCTGCTGTCCAAATCATCGCCGAGACCACATCCATGCCTCACTCCTGGGATGTCAACCCGACCAGTGGAAACAGGACATTGGATCAAATCATTTTCCTCCATTATCCGTAGTCTACGTTTTACGGCTTCGGCAATCCCCTACAGCTCGCCCTGCAGTCCCCTTCTTATGCAGCTCCCTTCGAATTGTTATTGTGCTGACACTGTTGGCGAATGCAATATTTATTTCTGCAGTGGTTTTCGCAACTGTCGTCCTATTTTTGATCACAATTCTCCTCAATGGCCGTCGGTCACGATCATTCAGCAAAGACTTTTGTCCCTTTGTGAATCAACAGATGATGTTTTTCCGCTTTCCCTGAATGAGGTATAAATCTATATACGATGCCTCTTGAAGCGTCAAAAGCTTCGGATACCTTGGTCAGGGAGACACCTATCACACGAGAACCAACAACCTGCGTATCCAGAATGAGATTTTCACTCTGCAGTGGAGTGTGCTCTGATATGAAACTTCCTGGCAGATTAAAACTGTGTGCCGGACCGAGACTCGAACTCGGGGACTTTGCCTTTGGCGGACAAGTGCTCTACCATCTGAGCTACCCAAGCACGACTCACGTCCCGTCCTCACAGCTTTAGTTCTGCCAGTACCTCGTCTCCTACCTTCCAAACTTTACAGAAGCTCTCCTGCGAATCTTGCAGAACTAACAGTCCGGAAGGAAAGGATATTGTGGTGACATGACTTTACCACAGCCTGGGGGATGTTTTCAGAATGAGATTTTCAGTCTGCAGCGAAGTGTGCGCTGATATGAAACTTCCTGGAAGATTAAAACTGTGTGCCAGAGTAAAGCTGTGAGGACGGGGTGTGAGTCGTGCTTGGGTAGCTCAGTTGGTAGAGCACTTGCCCGCGAAAGGCGAAGGTCCCGAGTTCGAGTCTCGGTCCGGCACACAGTTTTAATCCGCCAGGAAGCTTCAATTTAAGTGGAGATTGTACCTTCGTAGGGGGTAAAATATAAAAAAAATTCTTTTGCTCATAAACATTCCTTGGAGTGTATTTTACTAGAGAAATATGTTTTCTATGGGCATCTTAGCCTTTAAAGGTTTAAATATTCCGTTACTTTACGGGAAGCACATGTTGCCACGCCCCCTTTTGCCTTCTGCCAACTTCTTGAACTTCAGAAACCTAATTTGCTGATTTGTGAAAATATTTCGTGTTCACAGTTGGCTGCCCTGTTCGCGCGCTACATTCACTTGTTCCCTATCCTTCCAGAACACAATGAATCATTTAACAGTGTCATATTCTCTGGAAGTCCTAAAACAGTACTTGTAGGCAAAGACACATTGAATTATGGTGTTTATGATGCAATTCTTTCATTTAATGATGGCAATGTTGGGAGAGTTATGTGCTACTTCATAAGTTATGCATACAACCTGGAGAAAATGTGGCGATGGCATGTTCCAAATTGGATGCTGTCCGTGTGAAGAAAGCAGATTATGAAGTGACTATGATTGCTAGGAAGGCAAGAATGCACTCAAAGAATACTAAGAGAGCCAGGGAAAATGCAGATCACCCAGGATATGGTGCAAGGATGCTCTGAGGTCAGTAACAAACTATGTTCATCTTTAAATCCGGATTCCTGAGATTTTATTTCTTTATTGGTTAGGTACTTTTTTTTTTCAGAAACTTACCATCATAGCACAGTGAAACTTGCACAACTTATGGAAACTGGGATGAACATCAATGATAAATTTTTAAAAGAAGTTCAGTTCAATATCGTAGAAATTATGACTTAATAAAGCTTAAATATATGGAAAAAGTTTTATGATTTGCAAAAAATTTTCTAAAAAATAAATTATGCAAGCTACTTAACCTACAAAAATAGGTCATTGGATAGAGACTCTTCCTCCACCAGTGATTAAAATTTTATAACATTATCATGAACCATTCACGAGATGAATGTACCTAATATAGACAAATTGAACATAATAAGTATACAACTTACAGTCTTCTCCTAAAGAAGAGGAAACCCTTGAAGTACGAATGCGCGCATATTGTAAAGTCGTGCGATATGATGGAAGAGTCAAAAATGGGCCAGACTCTTTTAATGGCTTATAGACTGAATAAAAATGTAGAAAACTTAGAGCGATACGTCCGCCGTATTTCTTGAACGCTGGTTGAAAGCCAAGGAGGAGACGAAATTTTCCGTAGTGTTTGAACCAGCTGAAAAAGAATCTGTAGTAATGCCGCCCATTCACGGCGCCTTACTGGGACGGCAAAGGAAACTGTTTAGCTGGCAACATGAAGTATCTTCGCGAAAGGGCGGAACATTAAGTAACCAGAAAATAATATAAAGTAATAACTATACGAAATAAACATCCATGTATTTAAAGCTGAACAAAGCACAGTTGTACCCACAAAATATTTAGTATTATACTAAAACACAAATACAAGTCATTTCATTCCCAGTACTGTACCGCTTTTCAGTAGTAGAGAACGAAATCTAGACTAAAATTAGGGTCGCGTACATCGAAATTAGTAAGGAGTTAGGAAGTAACACATTTCCGAATTTCTAACTTCGAATAGGTCGCGAGGTCTACGTTTTCTCTCTTCTCTGAGGATCCAGAAAGGAACTTCTTTAGTCCCCTGACCAACAGTTTGTCTTCCTTCAAGCCACACACATTTACATCACAACCTCATTGCTGTTGTAACTACTTGACCATTTCAGTCTAACGATTGCTTTATTCTGATGTTCCTAATAGTAATTCCCAATAATGATCTCTCCAGCTTTTAAACACCTACCTTCACCAAAATACAATGTCTTTCACTGTACATACAGAAAACTGTAAACAGCCGTTTTTTTTCGTAAATATGAAGACCTCGGCTATGAGCAATGATAAGGGGAAGACTATGAGAAACAGTTATGGCAAACAGAACATGGTACGAGATGTGTTTTATTCATATTAGTTAATAGTTCCACGATAAATCGAGAAATGACTGCTCTCAAATTCAAGATTCTCGCTAACGGCAGTTTTTTCAGGATGTGAGCACGTATGCAATCACAAGTGCTACAAACATGGCACCCAATAGTAGTAATTCGTGCTTTGTTCACACCAGAAAAACGCTTTTCAGGGACCGTTTGTACGAATCTGAGGGGGATGTGGGTAAGTACGACTCGGATAAAAATCCTGCATATAAGTGAATCTGAATACTCATTTAAGCAAATAAACAATGTTATGTAGGGTACCTTATCATGGTTTACGTGAATTTACAGCGCAGGATGATAGTAGAAATGTTAACCGACATCCTTAACATCGTTTACGCACTGCAGTGAAGTGACAGTCAATTTTATATTGTTCTGATTATTAATTTATGAGACTGTTGTACTTTATTATTGCAAAAATTGTTAATGCGAACATTAGAATCAAAAATCGAAACACAACGGGTTTCTGCAGCAATGTTTCGTTAATTCACCCAGCATGTAAAGAGAAGTAAATCGATGCTAAGCCATGTTAAGTGCTCTCAGTTTCCAGGTAAATAGTATTGAGCACCCACTGAAGAATTTTTAAGAATTCAGTCTTGGCTGGAATTTCCCATTTTAAAAACATGTCGTTGCTGTAAGTACGCAGGGATGTCCGAAACCATTCTTTCGAATTAATACCAGAGCTAGAGAACATAAAAACAAATATATTTAGCTACGGTACCCATGGTCCCTGTCGGCAATTTCCGATTCTAGGGACGATTTACACAGAAGTGTAGCATGCCAATTTAGCATGCCAGTTACAGCAGAGACATTCACAAGACCTGTTCAAATGCGCGATCAGTGGCATATATGCTTGTGGTACATCATCGGACCATTGACTGTCGTACATGAAATTTATTCACAATTGCGAATATGGACAATCATTATCTGTATACTGGAAAGACGACAATGAAAAATTTTTACCGAACCGGGACTCGAAACCGGATTTTCCAGCTTTTCGCAAGCGGTGGCCTTACCATTTGGCTACCCCAGCATGACTCATGGCCAGACCACAACTTCTATATGTAATCAAACATGTGTCAACAACCTCTACTCGGTTATCCATTACGTAAGAGGTGCGACAATAATGTAATGAGACTGATGTGAAAAAAAATGTTGCCTGCCGTTTTAGTCAAGTTTAGTGCTGTCTCCTTCAAAGTAGTTCCCTTCTGATTGCACACACTTTTTCCAGTGATTCTGCCATTGATGGTAACATTTCTGGAACTAATCTTCTGTAATGTCCTCCAAGACCTTCGTCTTGTGTTGTTTGAAAATGGGGTCCCTTGAACGCCATTTTGACTCTTGGAAATAGAAAAAAGTCGCATGGGGCGATATCTGTTGAATAGGTGAATAAGGTGGCTGTGGTAGTACTGAAATTTGGGGTCAACGGAAGGGTACGATTCCACCCGTCTGCTTTGACCCATGGCTTAAGGTGTGTTACGTCATTAAGGCGCGGAATTTATGAGTTGGTTTTGTTTGTAGATGTCATCTTGCTGTGATTGATGGCTCTCTCTCTCTCTCGCTCACTCTCTCTCTCTCTCTCTCTCTCTCTCTCTCTCTCTCTCTCTCTCTCTCTCTCTCTCTCTCTCTCTCTCGCTCCTTCTCTTTCTCTTTCTCTCTCTCTGTGCGTGTTGTTTTTCGTAGTGGTAAGTGTTGGTTTTTTCGTATCAATAGCTATGTTTGACCTATATAGGTCAAGGGAAATGACCGATTTTAATTTCGTCGTTTTAAGTGTAGGTATTGGTGTTTTGGTATGGTCAGCTGCAGTTGACCTACATAAGTCCCAGGGAGGTGTCAGATTCCCGTTGATTTCGTAATTTTTTTTTGTTCGTCATATTGTGTGTTTTGGGATCGTGGTGTGTTTTTTTTACTGTTATATTTAGCTTGTCCTCTCCCTAAAACTCCCAGTTTCCCGCAGTTGTCCCATTAGTTTGTATTTTAGGATTCAAATGGTTCAAATGGCTCTGAGCACTATGCGACTAAACTGTTGTGGTTATTAGTCCCCTAGAACTTAGAACTACTTAAAACTAACTAACCTAAGGACATCACACACATCCATGCCCAAGGCAGGATTCGAACCTGCGACCATAGCAGCCGCACGGCTCCGGACTGCGAGCCTAAAACCGCGAGACCACTGCGGCCGGCTTGTATTTTAGGAGGGAGATGTTATTGCCTCATTTATGCGTATTTTCGTGTTTGTTGCTGTGTGTATGTACTGACATCATTGGCGCCAAATTGGAGACGCTTAGAATAGCCATGTCCGCCATACTGATGACGTCATGGGTCAAAGCAGATGGGTGGAATCGGACACTTCCGTAATCCCGAAGTTTGTTTTGAAGTTAAAAACTGCTGTACTGACAGAGCAGTATGGGATGGCGCATTATCGTGATGCAGAATCGAATTATCTGCAATGTTGGCACGGACACGAAGAACTCTTTTACCAAGTCTTTCTAAAATTTCTTTGTAGTAATTTGGTTTGTCCTGGGGGCACCCACTCTTTATGAACAATTCCCTTTGAATCAAAGAAGCACACAAGCATGCATTTCAGTTTTGTCTTTGGCATGCGAGCTTTTTTTGGTCTGGGTGATCCCTTTGAGCACCATTGCGAACTTTGGCGTTTTGTCTCTGGATCGTACTGAAAAAACCAACTTGCATCACCAGTGATAACACGGCTCAACAATTCTGGATTGATTTCTCATATCAAGATCTTCAGTTGACATTAGACGAACCGTTTCTCGATTGATGTTCATTCTTCTGCAATCATTTTCACTGATAATCTTCGATCAGATCGTACGAGTTCACGCACCCTGGCCAAGTTCACATCCGTCAGTCGGGTTGATGGTCGTCCATTGCGGTCTTCATCTTCAACAATCGTTCTGCCTTCACTAAACATTTTATGCCAGCGAAAAACTTGAGCTCTTGACATAACCTCCGTTCCAAAAGCCTTCTGAAGCTCACCGTAAGTTGTCGTCGCGTTTTCACCCTATTTAATGCAAAAAGAAATGGCATACCGTTGCCCAATATTATGCGGTTCCATTTCCGTGACGAGAGACACAAACATGTGTTAACTTATTACAGCACAACTCACGAGTGAGCAGTTGCATCGATGTGCCGCTTGGACTAGAAGCAGCTTATAGACCAAGGTCAAAGATGTTGTGCCTACGCAAGGCTGCACTGTTGCCCCATCTTGCAAAGAAAATCAGTCTCATTACTTTATTGTCGCACCTCGTATATCCCTCTACTGGGGAGACATTTTAGTTGAAAGTAGCTCGCCCAGTGTCGGCGGATAAATACGATATTGCAGTGGCTGTGTTATTCCGAACCGGCCGGAGTGGCCGAGCGGTTCTAGGCGCTACAGTCTGAATGTATGTACAAAATTATATCATTGTACAACATGTAATTCCTGTAAAATGACGTCATAAAGGCTGAGCTCCATGAAAACGAAACTACAGTGCAAAATCCATTCGACATATTGGTGAAATATGTGTATAAATATCTGTGAAATATATCTGAAATATACACTAGGGGATCAAAAGTATCCGGACACCCCAAAAACATACGTTTTTCATGTTATGTGCATTGTGCTGTCAGGTATTCCATATCAGCGACCTCAGTAGTCATTAGACATCGTGAGAGAACAGAATGGGGTTCTTCGCAGAACTCACGGACTTCGAATTTGGTCAGATGATTGGGTGTCACTTGTGTCATACGTCTCTACGCAAGATTTCCACACTCCCAAACACACCTAGTTCCACTGTTTCTAATGTGATAGTGAAGTGGAAACGTGAAGGAACACGTACAGCACAAAAGCGTACAAGCCGACATCATCTGTTGACTGACAGAAACTGCAGACAGTTGAAGAGGGTCGTACTGTGTAATGAGCTGAAATCTATCCAGAACAGTACACAGGAATTCCAAACTGCATCAGGATCCACTGCAAGTATTATGACAGTTAGGCGGGAGGTGAGGAAACTTGGATTTCATGGTTCGAGCGGCTGCTCATAAGCCACACATCAAGCTGGTAAATAACAAACGACGCCTCGCTTGGTGTAAGGAGGGTAAACATAGGACGATTGAACAGTGGAAAAACGTTGTGTGGAGTGACGAATCACTGTACACAATGTGGTGATCCGATGGCAGGGTGTGGGTATGGCGAATGAACCTTGAACGTCGTCTGCCGGCGTGTCTTGTGCCAACAGTGAAATTCGGAGGCGGTGGCGTTATGGTGTGGACGTGTTTTTCATTGGAGGGCCGTGGCACTATCACAGAACAGGCCTACATTTATGTTTTAAGCACCTTCTTGCTTCCCACTGTTGAAGAGCAATTCGAGGATGTCGATTGCATCTTCCAACACTATCGAGCACCTTTTCATAATGCATGGCCTGTGGCGGAGTAGTTACACGGCAGTAACATCTCTGTAATGGACTGGCCTGCACAGAGTCCTGACCTGAATCCTACAGAACACATTTGGGATGTTTTGGAACGCCGGAGTCGTGCCAGGGATCACCGACCGACATCGGTACCTCTCCTCAGCGCAGCACTCGGTGAAGAATGGGCTGCCATTCCCCAAGAAACCTTCCAGCACCTGACTGAACGTGTGCCTGGGAGAGTGGAATATGTCATCAAGGCGCAACGAACTTGTAAGTCATTTTCAGCCGAGTGTCCTGATACTTCTGATCACATAGTGTATGTGACATATGTGTACGGTGGTAAAGCCGTGGATAGATACTCCTTCTGATTGATTTGATCCAAACGTGGTACATGTATTACTTGCTATATGGAAGATATACTGTGGGGAGGGTGGGGGGGGTAAGAAGCAGCAATATCCTATTGATTTGGGGTGGTAGCGTAAGGAGAGAATGGGGGGAAGAAGCGATGGACAATGATACGGGGGAGGAGTAGATGGTCATTTAGACGGATAGGGGGAAATTAACAAAGAAAGGGGGGAGGAGGAGATGGACAAAGATGCGAAGAGGAGATGAACTGAGAGAAGAAGAATTTCAAATGGAGAGAGATATAGCGAGTGGGAATTGGACCGAGAAAAAGAACAGGAGATGGACCGAGACGATAGGAGATAGGAAGGGATGGACAGAGTGGGGTGTTTGCACCCTAATAACAGTTAATGGCATAAAGGCGTACAACAGGAAATATACAATACTAGAAGGGAAGAAAGTCTCAATAAATATGGGCTTTAACACATACCTTCAGAGATATGAGCATTTCTGTATCTCTGATACTGTGAAACAAATCTACTGCAAGTCATTTATTTTCCATATTTGGGAAGGATCAAAAGAAGAAAAAAATGTATAGAGAATATAGGTTCTAAAGTGCATATTTTAAGAGCTATGAGCACTTGTTCAGTAGACAATATATGTTTCACAGATTCGAAGATGACGTAGCACATATAGCTCTTAAGGTATGCGTTTGAGCCCATGTTTACTCAGACGTTTTTGCTTCTAGTATCGTATACTTCCCACAGTATGCGTTTACGCCATTAATTATGATGGACCCTGTATGTACCTTTAAATTCCTCAGTAATAGCTAACGAATTGTTTTATGTGGTATTATCCGTACACACGAAAACAGTCTTAAGAATATATTATCGTAATAATTGTTAAATGTTAGTGCTCAGCGCAGATTATGGAAAAAAATCGTATGTTGCTACTGTATCCCTGTATCGTGTGAATTACAACACAGAAATGACGGACTTGTGTCTTTCTAAAACTCTTGGCGGTCAGAATGGTGGAGCAGCATGGCGAGTGATGGCCGATATCACACATGAGCTACCAGTGTCAATCAGAGACTGATTCGCAATTTTCCTGATGACGTGTCAGCTATCGGAAACGACGGTTTTAACGGACCGTGAGATTTCTCATCAAGCAGCGGTTTGGATATGTGGAATATTGATATCCAGTGGACCGATTGTTAAGTACTGTGAAGTTTGTCTACTGGAAGCCACTTCGTCACACGTGCAAACACGTCCCTTCGCTTCGATACCATACAGTTTCATTCGTCAAAGCTGTCTCCTCTATGTACATAGCTGACTGGTCGCCAGGCACATGTGACACGTGCATGAAGCTTAACAGAAGCGTGGCTAATTTTTCACTCCTTCTATCACCTCGTACATCTCTGTACTGTGCACCTATCGACGCTCGAAGGAATTCAGTAATTTATGTGGCTAGAACACTGACGTGTCACTTGTTCTGTTACTACGGACATACATCTGATCTCCCTGAAACAGAGTGTAGGAAGTTTATTTTCGCATACTATCTGGCTTCGGCCGCCCAACAGACAACTCGTCAAGTTAGTGAAGCGACACGCTGTGTATATCAAAATGCAATACGTCAAAAAGTGGATATCAACACCGAACGCAACGGAGACCGAAGTTAGCCGCTTTAATATCAACAATAGAATGGCAAATACAAAGGTACTTGTCACATTTAATGGTCCAACCCTTCACTACCAAGACTAAATACGAGGAGCGTTCAATACACACTGAAGAGCCAAAGAAACTGGTACACCTAGATAATATCGTGTGGGGCCCCCGCGAGCACGCAGAAGTGCCGCAACGCGACGTGGCGTGGACTCGATTAATGTCAGAAGTAGTGCTGGAGGGAATTGACACCATGAGTCATGAACGGCTGTAGATAAACCAACAAGAGTACGAGGGGGTGGAGATCTCTTCTGAACAGCACGTTATAAAGCATCCAAGATATGCACATGTCTGGGGAGTTCGGTGGCCGGCGGAAGTGTTTAAGATCAGAAGATTGTTTCCGGACCCACTCTGTAGCAAGTCTGGACGTGTGGGGTGTCGCATTGTCCTGCTGGAACTGCAGAAGTCAGTCGGAATGCACAATGGACATGAATGGATGCAGGTATGCGTCACCAATGAGAGTCGTATCTACACGTATCAGGGGTCCCATATCACTCCAACTGCACACACCCCGCACCGTTACTGAGCTTCCAGTAGCTTGATCAGTCCCCTGCTGACATGCAGGGTCCATGGATTCACGAGCTTGTCTCAGTATTTGCCACATAGGTTAGCGAGGAACAAACCCATGGTGCGTAAATACATGAGGCCCGTAAGTGGCAGTGTGTTGTATATTTTCGTTCTATTATTCTAATTTCCTGGATGGATTTGTTTGATCAAAAATTATCTGTTATGGCAAATATTAACAGTTCAATGGAAGACAACAGTACCTTTCGCTGCATTTTAAAGATTTGCCATCGCTGATTTCAAACAGCAAACTAATTTATCTAGGTCCCAAAAAACAGCGTAACTTCGAAATAGTGTTATTGTGCGAAAATAACTTTAAATTTAGCTTCTGCGGGTGGCATGAAATAATTGAAAAAAAATTTGCAACTGTATACCTAATGTTAATCAGAGACAATGGCATCGTCAGGAGTGCTCCAAGGAAATATGACAGGACCGTTCTGTCAGATAGAGTGAGAGGCGATCTGAGGCGCTTTTATGATGACACAGTACTGTACGGGAATGTGTCGTCACTGCGTGACAGGGTGCAGGATGACTTGGATGACATTTGGTGTGGCTAATGGCAGCTCGATCTAAATGTATCGTAATGTAACTTAATCTAACTACATCTAAATCCATACTCCGCAAGCCGCCTGACGGTGTGTGGCGGAGGGTACCTCGAGTACCTCTATCGGTTCTCCCTTCTATTCCAGTCTCGTATTGTTCGTGGAAAGAAAGATTGTCGGTATGCCTCTGTGTGGGCTCTAATCTCTCTGATTTTATCCTCATGCTCTATTCGCGAGATATACGTAGGGGGGAACAATATACTGCTTGACTCCTCGGTGAAGGTATGTTCTCGAAACTTCCACAAAAGCCCGTACCGAGCTACTGAGCGTCTCTCCTGCAGAATCTTCCACTAGAGTTTACCTATCATACCCGTAACGCTTTCGCGACTCCTAAATGATCCTGTAACGAAGCGCGCTGCTCTCCGTTGGATCTTCTCTATCTCTTCTATCAACCCTATCTGGTATGAATCCCACACCGGTGAGAAGAATTCAAGCAGTGGGTGAACAAGTGTACCGTAACCTACTTCCTTTGTTTTGGGATTGCATTTCCTTAGGATTCTTCCAATGAACCTCAGTCTGGCATCTGCTTTACCTACGATCAATTTTATATGATCATTCCATTTTAAATCACTCCTAATGCCTACTCATCTACATCTACATGACTACTCTGCAATTCACATTTAAGTGCTTGGCAGAGGGTTCATCGAACCACAATCATACTATCTCTCTACTATTCCACTCCCGAACAGCGAGCGGGAAAAACGAACACCTAAACCTTTCTGTTCGAGCTCTGATTTCTCTTATTTTATTTTGATGATCATTCCTACCTATGTAGGTTGGGCTCAACAAAATATTTTCGCATTCGGAAGAGAAAGTTGGTGACTGAAATTTCGTAAAAAGCTCTCGCCGCGACGAAAAACGTCTATGCTGTAATGACTTCCATCCCAACTCGTGTATCATATCTGCCACACTCTCTCCCCTATAACGCGATAATACAAAACGAGCTGCCCTTCTTTGCACCCTCTCGATGTCCTCCGTCAATCCCACCTGGTAAGGATCCCACACCGCGCAGCAATATTCTAACAGAGGACGAACGAGTGTAGTGTAAGCTGTCTCTTTAGTGGACTTGTTGCATCTTCTAAGTGTCCTGTCAATGAAACGCAACCTTTGGCTCGCCTTCCCGACAATATTATCTATGTGGTCCTTCCAACTGAAGTTGTTCGTAATTTTAACACCCAGGTACTTAGTTGAATTGACAGCCTTGAGAATTGTACTATTTATCGAGTAATCGAATTCCAACGGATTTCTTTTCGAACTCATGTGGATCATCTCACACTTTTCGTTATTTAGCGTCAACTGCCACCTGACACACCATACAGCAATCTTTTCTAAATCGCTTTGCAGCTGATACTGGTCTTCGGATGACCTTACTAGACGGTAAATTACAGCATCATCTGCGAACAGTCTAAGAGAACTGCTCAGATTGTCACTCAGGTCATTTATATAGATCAGGAACAGTAGAGGTCCCAGGACGCTTCCCTGAGGAACACCTGATATCACTTCAGTTTTACTCGATGATTTGCCGTCTATTACTACGAACTGCGACCTTCCTGACAGGAAATCACGAATCCAGTCGCACAACTGAGACGATACCCCATAGCTCCGCAGCTTGATTAGAAGTCGCTTGTGAGGAACGGTGTCAAAAGCTTTCCGGAAATCTAGAAATACGGAATCAACTTGAGATCCCCTGTCGATAGCGGCCATTACTTCGTGCGAATAAAGAGCTAGCTGCGTTGCACAAGAGCGATGTTTTCTGAAGCCATGCTGATTACGTGTCAATAGATCGTTCCCTTCGAGGTGATTCATAATGTTTGAATACAGTATATGCTCCAAAACCCTACTGCAAACCGACGTCAATGATATAGGTCTGTAGTTAAATGGATTACTCCTACTACCCTTCTTGAACACTGGTGCGACCTGCGCAATTTTCCAATCTGTAGGTACAGATCTATCGGTGAGCGAGCGGTTGTATATGAGTGCTAAATAGGGAGCTATAGTATCAGCGTAATCTGAAAGGAACCTAATCGGTATACAATCTGGACCTGAAGACTTGCCCGTATCAAGCGATTTGAGTTGCTTCGCAACCCCTAAGGTATCTACTTCTAAGAAACTCATGCTAGCAGATGTTCGTGTTTCAAATTCTGGAATATTCCATTCGTCTTCCCTGGTGAAGGAATTTCGGAAAACTGCGTTCAATAACTCCGCTTTAGCGGCACAGTCGTCGATAACAGTACCATCGGCACTGCGCAGCGAAGGTATTGACTGCGTCTTGCCGCTTGTGTACTTTACATACGACCAGAATTTCTTCGGATTTTCTACCAAATTTCGAAACAGTGTTTCGTTGTGGAACCTATTAAAGGCATCTTGCATCGAAGTACGTGCCAAATTTCGCGCGTCTGTAAATTTTAGCCCATCTTCAGGATTTCGCGTTCTTCTGAACTTCGCATGATTTTTCCGTTGCCTCTGCAACAGCGTTCGGACCTTTTTTGTGTACCACGGGGGATCCGTTCCATCTCTTACCAATTTATGAGGTATGAATATCTCAATTGCTGTTGCTACTATATCTTTGAATTTGAGCCACATCTCGTCTACATTCGCATAGTCAGTTCGGAAGGAATGGAAATTGTCTTTTAGAAAGGCTTCTAGTGGCACTTTATCCGCTTTTTTAAATAAAATTATTTTGCGTTTGTTTCTGATGGATTTGGAAGAAATGGTATTGAGCCTAGCTACAATGACCTTGTGATCACTAATCCCTGTATCAGTCATGATGCTCTCTATCAGCTCTGGATTGTTTGTGGCCAAGAGGTCAAGTGTGTTTTCGCAACCATTTACAATTCACGTGGGTTCGTGGACTAACTGCTCTAAATAATTTTCGGAGAATGCATTTAGGACAATCTCGGAAGACGTTTTCTGCCTACCACCGGTTTTGAACAAGTATTTTTGCCAACATACCGAGGGTAGGTTGAAGTCCCCACCAACTATAACCATATGAGTGGGGTATTTATTTGTTACGAGACTCAAACTTTCTCTGAACTGTTCCGCAACTGTATCATCGGAGTCTGGGGGTCGGTAGAAGGAGCCAATTATTAACTTAATTCGGCTGTTAAGTATAACCTCCACCCACACCAATTCGCACGGAGTATCTACTTCGACTTCACTACAAGATAAACCACTACTGACAGACACCAACACTCCACCACCAATTCTACCTAATCTATCTTTCCTGAACACCGTCTGAGACTTCGTAAAAATTTCTGCAGAACTTACTTCAGGCTTTAGCCAGCTTTCTGTACCTATAACGATATCAGCTTCTGTGCTTTCTATTAGCGCTTGAAGCTCAGGGACTTTTCCAGAGCAACTACAACAGTTTACAACTATAATTCCGACTGTTCCTTGATCCAAGCACGTCCTGTAATTGCCAAGCACCCTTTGACATTGCAGCCCATCCCGCACTTTCCCGAGGCCTTCTAACCTAAAAAACCGCCCAGTCCATGCCACACAGCCTCCGCTACCCGTGTAGCCGCCAGCTGAGTGTAGTGAACTCCTGACCTATTCAGCGGAACCCGAAACCCCACCACCCTATGGCGCAAGTCAAGGAATCTGCAGCCAATACGGTCGCAAAACCGTCTGAGCCTCTGATTCAGACCCTCCACCCGGCTCTGCACCAAAGGTCCGCAGTCGGTTCTGTCAACGATGCTGCAGATGGTGAGCTCTGCCTTCATCTCGTAAGCAAGACCGGCAGCCTTCACCAAATCAGATAGCCGCTGGAATCCAGAGAGAATTTCCTCAGATCCAAAGCGACACACGTCATTAGTGCCGACATGTGCCACCACCTGCAGCTGGCTGCACCCTGTGCTCTTCATGGCATCCGGAAGGACCCTTTCCACATCAGGAATGACTCCTCCCGGAATGCACACGGAGTGCACACTGGATTTCTTCCCCTCCTTAGCCGCCATATCCCTAAGGGGCCCCATTACGCGCCTAACATTGGAGCTCCCAACTACCAATAAGCCCACCCTCTGCGATTGCCCGGACCTTGAAGGCTGAGAATGATCCTCTAAAACAGGGCAGGCAGCTGCATCTGGCTCAGCCAGAGACAGTGCCTGAAACCGGTTTGTCAGACGCACCGGGGAGGCTTTCTGATCAGCCTCCGGGGACGCCTTTCGCTGCCTGCCACGCCTTGGAACGACCTCCCAATCAACCACAGGCGAGGGCTCAGCCCCACTGCGGGCAGCAACCGGGGCAACCACAGCGGCAGACCGATCTGGGGACAGACGGGATGAGGTTGACATCCCCGTGATACCCGAGTCCGGCTCCCCACAGTGGTGCCCATTGGCAACAGCCTCAAGCTGCACGACCGAAGTCAGCGCCGATTGCAGCTGTGAGCGAAGGGATGCCAAGTCAGCCCTCATCCGAACACAGCAATCGCAGTCCCTGTCCATTCTAATTGATGTTTAACAACAGTTACTGAAACACGAGTCCGTGCCTAGCTAACGCAAGCGGAACACACAAAGAATGTATCAACTAACCTGTACAAATGCCTAACGACTGCACTACAATCTGCTGAATTTACGATTACAGTAACTGAAACTCGAAATTGCACCTCCTATACGAAACTCACACGCAATTTAAATAAGAATCTACGAAGTAAACACTAAAGCGCGATGCTACAACAGTCAAATACTATAATACGCCCGAAATATATGAATTAAACAATGCAAGTACCCAAAAACACGCAAAGAAATTAATTAAACTATCTAACAAATAAGTAAGCTAGGGTTATACGACTTGCTGCCGCAGCTGCTTATCCAACGGCGGCAGGGAGCACACTCCCAGATAATTTATTGAATTAACTGCTTCCAGTTCCTGACTTGCTATATTGTAATTAGCTAACTGATGAGGGATCTTTCTTTCTAAGTATTGGCAGCACATTACACTTGTCTACATTGAGATTCAGTTGCCCTTCCCTGGACCATGCGTCAATTCGCTGCAGCTTTTCCTGCATTTCAGTACAATTTTCCATTGTTACAACCTCTCGATATACCACAGCATCATCCGCAAAAAGCCTCAGTGAACTTCTGACGTCATCCACAAGGTCATTTATGTATATTGTGAATTCCAACGGTTCTACGACACCCCCCTGCGACCCACCCGAAATCACACTTACTTCGGAAGACGTCTCTCCATTGAGAATGACATGCTGTGTACTATTACCCAGGAACTCTTCAATCCAATCACACAGTTGGTCTGATAGTCAATATGCTCTTACTTTGTGTATTAAAGGACAGTGGGGAACTGTATCGAACGCCTTGCGAAAGTCAAGAAACACGGCATGTACCTGAGAACCCGTGTCTATGGCCCTCCGAGTCTCGTGGACGAATAGCGCGAGCTGGGTTTCACACGACCGTCTTTTTCGAAACCCATGCTGATTCCTACAGAGTAGATTTCTAGTCTCCAGAAAAGTCATTATACTCGAACATAATACGTGTTCCAAAATTCTACAACTGATCGACGTTAGAGACTGTCCGACATCCGTTCTTGAAAACGGGGATGACCTGTTCTCTTTTCCAATGCACATGAATAGGAAAAATAATCCTTTAATGTTCGAATACAGCGGCAGTGGTGTGCCGCTTCACACAGTACGGTTGTTTAAGCATCTAGGCATAAATGCAACGAACACGTAAAATCGGTTGCAGAGATGGCGTATGGTCGACTTCGATTTAGCGGTCTGGGAAACCGTATGTCATCTGTCAAGCTGACTGCGCACTGAATACTTGTCTGTCTCGTTTGCTATCCGAGTGTCTGGGACCCCCAGCAAGTCTGACCGAAAGTAAACATCGAAGAAATTCAGAGGCTTGTTGCTAGATTTGTTACAGGAGGGTTCGATGGATGAACGAGTATTACGGAATCTCCGTGAGCTCAGATGAGAATCCGAGGACGGAATATGATGTTATATTTGCGAAACTATATTGAAGTCGGCAAGACTCAGCACAACGGCAGGGATTTAAGTGTTTCATAGACCACGGCCATACAACCCGGAAAAATTCTCAGCAGCTGAAACATCCGATCGTGAAACCCTTCATTGTATGATCTATTGAAGAAACTTAAGGATCCAGCACTTGCAACACACTTCAGAACGATCCATTCGGGACCGGAATAGGAAAGGAAGTGACTGGTAAGGGTACAGGGTACGGTGCGCCATGCACCGTATGTTGGCTTTCGTATCATGTACACTGAAGCGTGTACAGGCATGCCAATTCAAATACAGAGATATGAAAACAGGCAGAATACGCAGCTGCTGTCGGCAATTCCTATATAAGACAAAAGGGTCTGGCCCACTAATTAGATCGGCTACCACTGTTACAATGGCAGGTTATCAAGGGAGTTCGAACGTGGCGCACGAACGATGGGACACAGCATCTCCGAGGTAGCGATGAAGTGGAGATTTGCCCTTAAGACCATTTCACAGGTGTACCATGAATATAAGGAATCCGGCTAAACATCAAATCTCCGACGTCGCTGCGGTCGGAAAAAGGTCCTGCAAGAACGGGATCAACGACGACAGAAGGGAAACATTCAACGTGACGGATTTCAGTGCTGGGCCATCGGCAAATGTCACTGTGCGAAACATTCAATGAAACATCGTCGATAAGGGCTTTCGAAGCTGAAGGCCCACTCGTGTACCCTTGATGGCTGCACCACATAATGCTTTACGCTTCACCTGGGCCCGTCAACACCGATAATGGACTGTTGATAACTGCATATATGTTGACATCTTGGGTTGTCGGGTGTTCTTCCGGATATCAGCGTCGTACTTGCACGATATTTCGGTAACGTAGCTCGTTACCTTCATCAGGTGCGACCTGAGACTGGATATATGTTGCCTGGTCGAACGAGTCTCGTTTCAAAGTGTGTTGAGCGGATGGACGTCTACCGTTATGTAGACAACTTCACGAATCTATGGGCCCTGCATGTCAGCAGGGGACTGTTCAAGCCGATGGAGTCTCTGTAATGGCGTGAGGCGTATGCAGTTGGAGTGATATGGCACCCCTGATACGTCTAGATATGACTCTGACAGGTAACACCTACGGAAGCATCCTGGCTGATCACTTGCATCCGTTCGTGTCCATTGGGCAGTCCGACGGACTTGGGCAATTCCAGCAGGACAATGCAAAACCACACACGCCCACGGTGTCTACAGCGCGACTCCAGAAACACTCTTCTGAGTTTAAACACTTCCGCCGTCCACAGAAGTCCCCAGACAAGTGCATATCTGGGATGCTTTACAGGGTGCTGTTCGGAAGTGATCTCCACCCCTCGTACTCTTACGGGTTTATGGACAGCCCTGCGGGTTTCATGGTGTCAATTCCCTCCAGTAGTAGGCTACTTCTGACATTAGTCGAGACCATGCCACGTCGTGTTGCAGCACTTCTGCGTGCTCGCGGGGGCCCTACACGATATTAATCAGGATAACAGTTTCTTTGCCTCTTCAGTGTATGTAGACAATGAGAACAGCCTCATGAAAAATGAACAAGCACCAGAAAGAGGGCACGGAATGCTTCCATTTAAAAGTCAATGACCATTCTGGAAAAAAATTAAACCTTACGCAGAATCATTATTCAAGATTACCAGGCTGTATTTCGTACGAACCGTTCCACAACTGATAATTTGTTTACTATACGACAAATCTTTGAGAAATACTGGGAATTTAACAAAAACGTCCACTGTCTGTTCGTCGACTTTCAGCAAGTCTACGACAGCATCCACAGATGTAGTCTCTACAACACATTACGAGAATTTAGTACACCCAGTAAAATCATTAGGATGATACAACTGTGCATGGATGGCTCCCAGGTAGAAGTGAAGTTCAGAGGATCCATATCCCCCAACTCTCCAATTAAAACAGGCTTACGACAGGGAGACGCTCTTTCATGTGTCCTCTTCAACCTTGCATTAGAGAAAGTGATTCGGTAGAGTAATTTACATCTATACAACGGTCTCTGATTCGAACAGAGTGAAGTAAAACTCCTGGCTTATGCAGATGATATAGTGTTGCTGAGTGAAACTGAAGAAGAACTCAAAGACATGTACAGATCTCTCGGGCACAGTGCCAGCAAACTCGGGCTTTTGATTAACCAAGAGAAAACTGAATATATGGAAATAGGCGAGTCATAAGCCCAAATCTTTACTTTGAAACTGACCAACATTCTAAATTCAGAAAAGTTGTCCAGTTTAAATACCTTGGATCACGTTCCAACAGTAAAAATATCATAGCAATGGATATCAATGAAGGAATAGCCTCAGGGTCAAGATGTCTGTACTCACTAAGCAACCCACACAAAAGTAAAGCTTTGTCAATCACCACAGAGATGAAGATATACAACACTATTATCTGCCACATAGTACTGTACGGTTCAGATAGCTGGACGCCTACAAAGAATGAAAGAGAGAAACTGAATGTTTCCGAAAGAAAAGTAATGAGAAAAATCTGGGAACCTGTGTTGGGGAATGGCGCAGGGAGAATTCTAAAGAACAACGAAATTTATCATATAACGAAGCAACCCACTATCGTCCAGAAATTAAAAAGTAGGAGACTGCAATGGGTTGGACATGTGGCCAGAATGGAAAACAGCAGAATCACCGAGAAAGCATTTGAAGGAACTCTCCAGGCAACAAGACCATTGGGCAGACCTCGTACAAGGCGGAAAGACGACATAGAGTAGGACATCGCAGCATTAGGAATTTCCGCAGGGTGGAGAGAGACTGCGAGAGACAGAAGGCGGTGGAAACAGATCGCTGTTGAGATCGCTGTTGCAGCGCGTGGTCTACAGAGCCTGTGATCGCTGAGAAGATAGAAGAATACACTTTACGACATTTATCGTACTGGGAGACGAGACGATAAGTTGATGTTTCGTAGGAAGCCGTCGGCTGCTGACGAACACACAACCACACCCAATCATGCGCCTCCCCGTGCAAGTGAAACCGACGTCCACCGATGTCTTCGTTCAGGTCGACAAAGAAGCAAAAATCAGCCGGCTGCTGTGGACGAGCGGTTCTAGGCACTTCAATCCGGAACCGCGCTGCTGCTACGGTCGCAGGTTCGAATCCTGCCTCGGGCACGGATGTGTGTGATGTCCTTAGGTTAGGTAGGTTGGAGTAGTTCTAAGTTCTAGGGCACTGACGACCTCAGATGTTAAGTCCCATAGTGCTTAGAGCCATTTGAACCATTTCGCAAAAATCACGTGGTGATAGATCCGGGTTACAGTGTTTCCCAACCAGATCGCTAAAGCATATCCTTGGCGGTGTGGAGGCGGGCGTTATCGTGCATCAGCATGATTCCATCCGACAGCATCCCTGGGCATTTTGGCTTTACGGCGCGTAACAATTTCTTCGGAGTGTCTTCGCAGCACTGCGCTTTGATTGTACTTCCGCTCTCGCAGAAATCGGCGAGTAGCGAACTCGTGCAGTCGAGAAAGGAGCATCTCTGGCGGCGGAGATGTGGAATGTTTTCCGTGTTGCATTTCCCAACTGCCGTCGAGCTGTCGGAACGCTGCCGGGCGGGATCCCCCTGTTGTACCCCAACACTGCCAATCGGACGAAAGCTGTGCCTCGGGTCTTTGGTTGGGAATCTTTGCAACAGCTTCTGGACAGAGCGGATATTTCAAATTGTGATTTTCACATCTTTGGCTACCTGAAGAAAGTTCATGCTTGGACGTCAGTTTCGTTCGGACGAGGAAGTGCAGAAGTGGGTGCTATTGTGGATCCGTCAGCGGCAGACCGTGTTCTACGAGAAGAGAAATCATCTCGTCCTGTAGTGTGATGAATGTTTTAATTCATGGCTTGATCAGTTTCGAATGCAACCATTCCACGCTCCCGTTGTGTTAAGTGTTCCGTTTTCATCTGACTGCCGCGTATAGACAGTACTTCTTCCACTTATTTCTTCTAAATACTGTCCGCATCTCGATGCCTGCCGTCTGTAATAAAGAAGACTGTGTGAAGTATTCAACGATCAGCTTGAACAGGTATCGTATGACGTCCGCCCTGACCAGATGACGGAAAAACAACAACGAAGAAAATGAAGAAGGGGGGAAAAAGTTGTTAGCATCACTGCCTATAGATTCCTATGTCTCGGGTTAGATTCCCGGGCGGCCCGAACATTTTCTTCCGTCAGAGACTGGGTGTTTGTATTGTCCTAAGCATTTCGTCTCATCATTATTGACAAAGTCGTAAAAGTGGTATCAAATGGAAAGACTTCCAGGAGAAGAACGAACAGCTTCCGATGGGGTCTCCCAGTCAATAATACCAACCATCACTCGATTTCTAAATACTGTTTTCCATGTATTTCTTTCCTCGCCGATTTTGCGTAGTTTCTTCCCAGTTGTTATGTAATCCGTGCACTTAAAAGGGAACGTCAGGGTGACGGACGAAAATATTGCTCAGATTGAGGTTTCTTTCCTCCGTACTGAAATACAGTAGACAAATGAGGTTTGCATTAATAAATAAAGCATACACTGACGATTTAATTGGTATTATGTTATTGAAAAATATTAATATCTTCAGTGCGTTCTTGGGGTTTTTCCGATGCAGTTCTGAAAGGAGGGAGATCGACGGTTGTCGTTGTAACTCAGGTTCTGGTTATCTGAAACATGCAGTTAACATATCACATGGATCGTTACATATTTAATTGTAGTTCATCGTAGGGATATACAAAAAATAGCGAAATTATAAATATTTAAAAAACGGGCAACTTTTTGGAGTCGTCTTTTTGGTCGAAAAAATACTAATAATCGACATTAAAAAAATCGGCTACGATGAAGTGAAGGGAATTCAGTTTTCTTCAGGGGAGACCAAAAATAATTAAAATCGGATGAAAATTGTAGCGTGGGTGACGACAACCATGCCGAAAGACATTGTTTGGATAAAAACGCGTTTAAAGTTTGACAAGCATTTATTATATGAAAAAAGGGACAAAGCTTGAAACATACTGGGTACCATCGAGGCCTGGTTCATAATACCTGTCGCTTTCTGCTACTTTTGCCTGATAAGCCCTCATTTTCGTCCTCAAATCCCATTTCGTCGCTGGCGGATCTTCACTGAATCGACGCATTTCATAGCTGATATTGATTTGAAGGGCATTTGCCACCTGTATTCATGCAGTATGGCGTACATTGAATAGGCACACAGCCAAATTGGAAGCAATGTTGACAATTTCGTTTCGAGAAAATGGCTCTGAGCAATATGGGACTTAACATCTGAGGTCACAGTCCCCTAGAACTTAGAACTACTGAAACCCAACTAACCTAAGGACGTCACGCACATCCATGCCTGAGGCAGGATTCGAACCTGCGTCTGTAGCGGTCGTGCGGTTCCAGACTGAAGCGCCTGGAACCGCTCAGCCACGATGACCGGCAATTTCGTTTCGTCTGGATGCTATTTTTGGAGCGTATCTCCAACTGAGACTGTTGAAACTTTCGTTCACATTTTGAGTAAAACCAACCAAACAACGCTCCAACAAATCAGCCTTATTCAAATCGGTATAAATAGGGGTGATGGCATCGATAAGGACTTGCGGCAACCATTCTCTAACGGCGAGGCGTGCCGTGCACGCTCGACTTCAAACGCTCACAGAATCGTTACTGTATGGAGATCGCGCACAATATTTCGGGGAATAATTCTTCAATGTATGCACATTCGAACTCAACAATAAAAAAAAAAAATTCAAGTTTTTTTTACCTTGACGCTGTCGTTCCCGCTTAGCTGTCAGCATCCACCTTTTCCAGCACATCTTATGCGCATCGGTCTTCTTCTGTTAGGGTTTTCATGTCCTCTACAGCGGTTACGCGTTCGCTTAACCACGCACACATGCAGTGACGCAGACGGCCATATTGCAGCAGACTCCAGCACGCTCCGCCCCCACCTGGACACAAACGCAACTCGTCCGCCGCCGCCACCAAACCGCATTCTTCTGCACCGACAAACAACAAAAACCAAAATGAGCGCTAAATTCCATTGTGCGCGCGTCACCCGGTGACGTAATATCCGTATAGCAGGTGAAAATTCGCAAACAAATATGCAAACATTGAATTCCTCATTCATTCGAAATCTTTTTTTTTTTTTCGATGCTGCAGTGGGCGGAATATGTTTTAACTGTAAAACACGGTTTTCCAGCCGGAAGCCCATGAACGAACAATCCTAACTGATGGCTGCTACGGTAATGCGATAACGCGCGCACGTGTTGCGCGAAACATCGAAATGCTTCCAATGCCAGCACCGCATTGAATTTCTGCCCAAATGCATCAGTGCGTCCACCACCGTGAAAGTGCGTATTTGTCCCGGAACTATATACACTGCCGGAAAAAATACAACACGCTCAAACACTGTGTGTAGTGGTACCAGGATATAACACGTTCAAGCGCAGAGTTTGTAGTATGGTTGTCGTTGAGGTCTTCAGTCTGAAGACTGGTTTGGTGCAGCTCTCGGTGCTACTCTGTCCCGTGCTAGCCTCTTCATCTCTGAATAACTACAGCGACCTGCATCCTTCTCAGTCTGCTTACTGTATTCATCTCTTGGTCTCCTTCTACGATTTTTACTCCTCATAATTCCCTCCCTTCACGTCTCAGAATGCGTCGCATCAACCTATTCTTTCTTCTAGTCAGGGCCGGCTGTTTGTGGCCGAGCGGTTCTAGGCGCTTCAGTCTGGAACCGCGCGACCGCTACGGTCGCAGGTTCGAATCCTGCCTCGGGCATGGATGTGTGTGATGTCCTTAGGTTAGTTAGGTTTAAGTAGTTCTAAGTTATAGGGGACTGATGACCTCAGATGTTAAGTCTCATAGTGCTCAGAGCCATTTTTTTTATTTTTTCTAGTCAGGTTTTGCCACAAATTTCATTTCTCGACAGTTCTGTTCAATGCCTCTTCATCAGTTGCGTGAGCCACTCATCAAATATTCAGCTTTCTTCTGTAGCACCACATTTCAAACGTTTCTATTTTCCTCTTGTCTAAACCCTCTTTGTCCATGTTTCACTCCCACATATGTCTACAGTGCATACAAACACCTTCAGAGTAAAATTCCTAATTCTTAAATCTATATTAGATGTTAGCAAATTCCTCTTGTTCAGAAACTCTTTCCCTGCCATTGTCAGTCTGCTTCGTTCATCATCAGTTATTTTGTTGCTAAAAAACCAAAACTCTTCTACTACTTTAAGCGTCTCGTTTCCTAATCTGATTCCCTTAGCATCACCTGATTTAATTCTACTAGAGTTCATTATCCTCGTTTATCTTTTGTTGATCTTCAACTTATATCCTACTTTCCGTTAAAGTTCTCACCCAAGTTCTTTGGTGTTTCCGACTAAATTACAGTGTCATTCCCAAAGGTCGAAGTTTTTATTACTTCTCCCTGAACTTTAATCGCCTCTCCAAATATTTCATTGGTTTCCTTCACTGCTTGCTCAGTACACAGATTAAATTACATCGGGCATAGACTAATAGACTCCAACACTTCTCTCACCCCCCCCCCCCCTTTCTCAACAACTGCTTCCTTTTAATGCCCCTTGACTCTTACAACTATCGACTAGTTTCCGTACAGGATGTAAATACATTTTCGCTCCCTGTATTTTACTCCTCCCACCTTCCAAATTTCAAAGACATGATTCCAGTCAACATTGACAGAACTTTCTCAATGTCTAAAAATGCTACAAACCTAGGTTTCGCATTCCTTAGCCTTTTAAGGTAAGTCATAGGGTCAGTATTGCCTCGCGTATTCCTACATTTTTCCAGCATCCAAAGTGATCTTCCCCGAGGTCGACTTCAGCAGGTTTTGCTCTTCTTCTGTGAGGAATTCGTGTTAGTATTTTGCAGCCATGACTTATTAGACTTTTAGTTCGTGTAGTATTCACATCTGTCAGCGGATCCTATCTTTTGATTTGAGTTACTACATTCTTCTTGATTTGTGAGAGTGTTTTACCTGTCTCATAAATCTTGACTGTGAAATGGCTCAAATGGCTCTGAGCACTATGAGACTTGACATCTGAGGTCATCAGTCCCCTAGAATTAGAACTACTTTAACCTAACTAAGGACGTCACACACATCCAAGCCCGAGGCAGGATTCAAACCTACGACCGCAGTAGCAGCGCGGCTCCCGACTGAAGCAACTAGAGCCGCTCGGCCACAGCGGCCGGCCTTTGATTGTCAAGAGGAATAGTTTGACATGGCTGGCTCTTCCAAGGGTGTCAGTAGTCTGATGGAAAGTCGTCTGCTGCTGAAGCCTTGTTCCGACGTAGCTCTTGCAGAGCTCTGTCAAATTCTTCTCGCAGTATGGTATTTTCCATCTCGTCTTCATCTACGCCGTCTCCCACTTCTACATGTGTTGAAGTTCATCTTCCTTGTATATAACCTCTGTGTACTTCTTCCCCCTTCGACCTTTCTCTTCTTTCCTCAGGACAAGTTTTCCATCTTAGGTGTAGTGTTAGTGATTCATTTGCCATTGTCACTGGCGATCAGATGGAGCTTAAGAGATCTGTTCGTACCCAGTGTTGAATCTGTAGGCTGTAACTCTACTGAGTTTAGAAGTGAACAGTAGTTACAACTATCGGTCTCGGGTGCAACCCCCACCGACGGCAACGTACTCCCGTTGGAAAAAAAAAAAAGTTCAAATGGCTCTGAGGACTATGGGACTTAACATCTGAAGTCACCAGTCCCCTAGACTTAGAGCAACTTAAACCTAACTAACCTAAGGACAGCACACACATCCATGCCCGAGGCAGAATTCGAACCTGCGACCCTAGCAGTCGCGCGGTTCCGGACTGAATCGCCTAGAACCGCTCGGCCACCCCGGTCGCCCCTGTTGGAACACTTCAGCCACCTGAGCGGGGTGGCATTGTCGGCCTTCGAGAAACTGAATTTACGCATCGAGGGATTACTTCACATATTCTGCATCTACATCTACGTAGATACTCCGCAAGCCACCATCGGTGCGTGGCGGAGGGTACCCTGTAGCAATACTTTTCATTTACCTTCCTGTTCCACTAACAAACAGAGCGACGGAAAAACGGCGGTGTGTGCGTTCGTATAGGCTCTAATTCCTCGTATCTCGTCTTCGTGCTCGTTACGCGCATTATATGTTAGCGGCAATAGAATCGTTCGGCAGTCAGCTTCAAATGCTGGTTCTCTAAATTTTCTGAATCGCGTTTCTCGAAAAGAACGTCACCTTCCCCCAGGGATTGCCAGTTAAGTTCCCGTAACATATCCGTAAAAGTTACGTGTTGTTCTAACCTACCAATAACGAATCTAGCAGCCCGCCTTGAACTTCTTCGATGCCTTCCTTCAATCAGACCTGGTACGGATCCCAAACACTCGAGTAGTACGCAAGAATAGGTCGCACCAGCGGTCTACTTTACAGGTGAACCACTCTTTCCTGAAATTCTCCCAACAAACCGACGTCGATCATTCACCTTCCCTGCCACAGTCCTCACATGATCGTTCCATTTCATATCGCTTTGCAACGTTACGCCCAGATACGTAAATGACATGACATCGTCAAGCTGGACACTAGTATTACTGTATCCGAACATTACAGTCTTGTTCTTCCTAGTCATCCGCATTAACAATACAGTTTTCTAAATTTAGGCCTAGCAAACATTCATCACACCAACTGCAAATTTTGCCGAAATGGTCTTGTATCTCCCCCTACAGTCACTCAACTTCGACACCTTACAGTACACCACAGCATCGCCATCAGACAACCGCAGGTTGCTACCCACCTTGTCCGCCAATTCATTTATACACTACGGGCCATTAAAATTGCTACAACATGAAGTGCTACAGGCGCGAAATTTAACCGACAGGAAGAAGATGCTGTGATAAGCAAATGATTAGGTTTTCAGAGCACTCACACAAGATTGACGCCGGTGGCGACACCTACAACGTGCTGACACGAGGAAAATTTCCAACCGATTTCTCATACACAAACAGCAGTTGACCGGCGGTCCCTGCTGAAACGTTGTGCTGATGCCTCAGGTAAGAAGAAGAAATAAGTCCCATCACGTTTCTGACTTTGATAAAGGTCGGATTGTAGCCTATCGCGATTGCGGTTTATCATATCGCGACATTGCTGCTCGCTTTCATCAGGATTCAGTGACTGTTAGCAGAATATCGAATCGGTGGGTTCAGGAGGGTAATACGGAACAGGAACACCGTACTGGATCACAACGGATCGTGCAGCCACGTCTCGATCCCTGAGTCAACAGATGGGGACGTTTGCAAGACAACAACCATCTGCACGAATAGTTCGACGACGTTTGCAGCAGCATGAACAGTCAGCTCGGAGACCATGGCTGCGGTTACCCTTGACGCTGCACCGCAGACAGGAGCGCCTGCGATGGTGTACTCAACGACGAACCTGGGTGCACGAATGGCAAAACTTAATTTTTTCGGATGAATCCAGGTTCTTTGTTCAGCATTATGATGGTCGCATCCGTGTTTGGTGACATCGCGGTGAACGCACATTGGAAGCGTGTATTCGTCATCGCCATACTGGCGTATCACCCGGCGTGATGGTATGGGGTGCCGTTGGTTACACGTCTCGGTCACCTCTTGTTCGCATTGACGGCAAACAGTGGACGTTACATTTCAGATGTGTTACTACCTGTGGCTGTACCTTTCATTCGATCCCTGCGAAACCCTACGTTTCAGCAGGATAATGCACGATCGCATGTTGCAGGTCCTGTACGGGCCTTTCTGGATACAGAAAATGTTCGACTGCTGCCCTGGCCAGCACATTCTCCATATCTCTCACCAATTGAAAACGTGTGGTCAATGGTGGCCGAGCAACTGGCTCGTCACAATACGCCAGTCACTACTCTTTATTTACTGTGGTATCGTGTTGAAGCTGCATGGACAGCTGTACCTGTACACGCCATCCACGGTCTGTTTGACTCAATGCGGAGGCGTACCAAGGCCGTTATTACGGCCAGAGGTGGTTGTTCTGGGTACTGATTTCTCAGGATCTATGCACCCAAATTGCGTGAAAATGTAATCACATGTCATTTCTAGTATAATATATCTGTCCAATGAATAGCCGTTTATCATCTGCATTTCTTCTTGGTGTAGCAATTTTAATGGCCATTAGTGTATATACAGAGAACAGCAGCGGTCGTATCATACTTCCTGGCGGTACCCTTGTCTCTGATCAACACTCGCAGTAGAGGACAACATAGTTGGTTCTTATACTTACGAAGTCTTCGAGCCACTCACATGTCTGTGAACTTCTTCCCTAGGCCCTTACCTTCGTTAACAGCCTGCGATGGTGCACCGCGTCAAATGTTTTCCGAAAATCTGGAAATATGGCATCTGACTGTTGCCTTCATCATGTAAGGGAAGGGCAAGCTGAGTTTCGCAAGAGCGATGCTTTCTAAAACCATGCTGATTCGTGGAAATGAGCATCTCAGTCTCAAGAAAGTCTGTTACGTTTGAACTGTGGATATGTTCAAGGATTTCGCAGCAGACCGAAGGGATACTGGTCTGTAGTTGTCGGGTTCGGTCTGTTGCCCTTCTTATACAGTGGAGTCACCTGCGATTTCTTCCAGTCGCTTGGAGCCTTGTGTGGGAGGCGAGAGATTCACGATAACGCACGGTAGCTGTGGGGTCAGTGCTGTAGAGTTGAGTACGAAGTATCGGCGGTGTGTCGCTGCTTTCAAGAGTGGTCTGTGGAAGATCCCCGCGCCTGTACACCAGGTTCTGGACTTGCACGTAGTACAGACGCACGTCAAGATCGATGAACTGTGCAAGCAGTACTGGTCCACCGAACAACATCTACAGACGAAATCTGGGCTTGTATTGGATCAGATGGGTCGTCCCATCAGGGACCACTGGGAACGGTCTCCTCTCAGCAGGACTGAGGTCACTTGCGTCTCTGGCCAGACTACGGCTGACACCACGGCACAGCCAACCACGTCCACAGTGTAATGGCACTCTGTCATACTCAATGATGGGACTCGGTTATGTCTGTACACGAGTGGTGGACGTAATCGTATATAGCGTAGACCTGGTGATCTCCTCCAGAGTGCATTCGCCCAAGACACGTAGGTCCCACCCAGCCCTCATGGTGTGAGTGTACCATCAGTTATAACTCTCAATCGCGTTTGATCTTTGTGCAGGTTAAAGGAACCAGCGCCCGCTACATTGTACAGGCTTGCTTAAAACATTCTAAAGCCAAGATTGCATGAATATTTCTTTATTTAAAACAGTTTCGACATACTCTGCTGTCATCCTCAGGTCTTAAAAAATATGTCAGTTATGAAACGTGTTCATTTTAAGTTGGACATATTCGAAATATGTAAACAGATGTGCTACTATGTAATGTGATTTTCTGACGTAACTATCATCTGCGAGCGGTGTGTACACTGAAGGACCAAAGAAACTGGTACACCTGCCCAATATCGTGAAGGGCCCCCGCGAGTACGCAGATGTGACGCAACACGACGCAGCATGAGCTAATGTCAAATTAGAACTGGAGGGAACTGGCACCATGACTTCTGCATAAATCCGTAAGAGTCCGACCGGGTGGAGACCTCTTCTGAACACCACGTTGCAAGCCATCCCAGACATACTCACTAATGTTCATGTATGGGTAGTTTGGTGGCCAACGGAAGTGTTTAAACTCAGAAGAGTGTTCCTCGTGCCGCTCTGTAACAATTACGGATGTGTGGGGTGTCGCATTGTCCTGCTGGAATTGCCCAAGTCGGTCGGAATGTTCAATGGACAGGAATGGATGATGGTGATCAGACAGGATGCTTATGTACGTGTCACCCGTCAGAGTCGTATGCAGAAGTATCATGACCGCGACTGCACACACCCCACACTATTACAGAGCCCCCACCAGCTTGAACAGAACCCTGCTGTCGTGCAGGGTCCACCGATTCATGAAGTTGTCTCCATACCCGTACACGGTTATCAGCTCGATACAATTTGAAAAACGAGCCTCGTCCAACCAGGCAACATGTTTTCTGTCATCAACAGTCCAATGTCTGTGTTCACGAGTCCAAACGCGGCTAAAGCTGTCATCAAGAGTACGCGAGTGAGTATTCGGCTTCGAAAGTCCATTTCGATGATGTCTCCTTGAATGGTTCGCACGCTGACACTTGTTGACCCCCAGCACTGAAATCTGCAACAATTTGCGGAACTGTTGCACTTCTGACACATTGAACGTTTCTCTTCACTTGTCGCTGGTCCCCTTCTTGCAAGATCTTTTTCCGACAGCAGCGATGTCGGAGATTTGATGTTTTACCGGATTCCTGATATTCATAGTGCACAAATGAAATGGTGGAATGGGAAAATGCCCACTTCATCGCTACCTCGGAGATACTATATCCAACCGCTCGTACGCCGACTGTAACACCACGTTCAAACTCACTTAACTCTTGATGACCTGCCATTGTAGCATCAGTAAACGATCTAACAACTGCATCAGACACCTGTTGACTTACATAGGCGTTGCCAATGGCAGCACCGTGGTCTGCCTCTTTAAGTATCAGTGTATTTGACTGTTCCGTCAGAAAAACACATTATACAATTACACAGTTGCACATCTGTTTACATATTCTGAATATGCCCACCTTAAAATGAACACGTTTCGTAACAGAAATATTTTTAAGACGTGAAGATGACAGAAAACTAAGCCGGTTGTTTTAAAAAAGTAATACTAATGCAATCTTAGCCTTAGAATGTAGAAATGCCATTTGCACAAGATACTTTATTTCTTTAAATATTTTAGCTATGACAAACCTTTTGTAAAGGGCTGCTTTTTAACGACACGACAACTTGGAGTGAGGTCCAAACTAAAATGAACACGTTTCATATGAAAAAGATTTTTCAACAGCTGGAGATGATAGCAATGTCTGTCGAAACCGGTTGTATTAAATGAATAAATGTTCATTCGATATTGGCGATAGAATTACTTAAGCAAGCAAACAGATCGCTCCATCTTCCTTCTCAAAATGAGAAAATTGAATCATATTGCACAGGCTGTTATACTCGTGCTACTTCAGTTTCTCCGATATGAATTTAGTGCCTTTTCATTTGTACAACACGCCTACATACGGCTGCAGCGACACGACGTGCTCTTCGTGGTGTACAACTACTACCCAGCCAGTAAGGTCACCAGATCTCTCACCAGTTGAACACGCGTGGGACGTGACGGAGTGGGAACTCACGCACAACCCAGTACCTGCGAGAATCATTGTTGAATTGCAACGAAGGGTACAAGACGCTTGGAACAGTCTACCGCAGGATGCCATTCTGAATCTTTAGGAGTGCTATTGCGTGGTTACTAGCCTGCGTTGCCTGCAGAGGGAGAGGGGTGGGGCAGTGCACTGTGTACTGATGTGACTGTCAAATGGTTCAAATGGCTCTGAGCACTATGGGACTTAACTGCTGTGGTCATCAGTCCCCTAGAACTTAGAAATACTTAAACCTAACTAACCTAAGGACATCACACACATCCATGCCCGAGGCAGGATACGAACCTGCGACCGTAGCGGTCACGCAGCTCCAGTCTGTAGCGCCTAGAACCGCTCGGCCACTCCGGCCGCCTGTGACTGTCCGGGCAGCCTTTACTGTTACCTGTGTATTTCAGCTAGTCTGAATTCGTTACTACGGTCGCAGGTTCGAATCCTGCCTCGGGCATGGATGTGTGTGATGTCTTTAGGTTAGTTAGGTTTAAGTAGTTCTAAGTTCTGCGGGACTGATGACCTAAGATGTTAAGTCCCATAGTGCTCAGAGCCAGCCTGAATTCGTTATCGTATACCCCTACGATGATGAACTAACTCTCACCTCGGCTTCCAATAAAATGATTTTGTCTTTTTCCGGCAATATGTTTCATGACCCTTTCCTGGAACGAATTAACATCACCAAAATATGCACGAGAAGGGCAGGGGAATATTGGCAGAAGTAGAAAAGAAACTCGATATAATAAATTATAACTCACATTCGCTGTGAATAGAAACATTAGAAAAAAATTGGTGTACTATTCCATATCTAGGTAAGCTATCAGAGAAACTAGCCAAAACACTGAAATCCCAAAACTATAAAACATCATTTTATATAAGAGGCACTATAGCTAATCTACTATTCAACAGCAAGGACAAAACAGATATACACTTCTGGAAATTGAAATAAGAACACCGTGAATTCATTGTCCCAGGAAGGGGAAACTTTATTGACACATTCCTGGGGTCAGATACATCACATGATCACACTGACAGAACCACAGGCACATAGACACAGGCAACAGAGCATGCACAATGTCGGCACTAGTACAGTGTATATCCACCTTTCGCAGCAATGCAGGCTGCTATTCTCCCATGGAGACGATCGTAGAGATGCTGGATGTAGTCCTGTGGAACGGCTTGCCATGCCATTTCCACCTGGCGCCTCAGTTGGACCAGCGTTCGTGCTGGACGTGCAGACCGCGTGAGACGACGCTTAATCCAGTCCCAAACATGCTCAATTGGGGACAGATCCGGAGATCTTGCTGGCCAGGGTAGTTGACTTACACCTTCTAGAGCACGTTGGGTGGCACGGGATACATGCGGACGTGCATTGTCCTGTTGGAACAGCAAGTCCCCTTGCCGGTCTAAGAAAGGTACAACGATGGGTTCGATGACGGTTTGGATGTACCGTGCACTATTCAGTGTCCCCTCGACGATCACCAGAGGTGTACGGCCAGTGTAGGAGATCGCTCCCCACACCATAATGCCGGGTGTTGGCCCTGTGTGCCTCGGTCGTATGCAGTCCTGATTGTGGCGCTCACCTGCACGGCGCCAAACACGCATACGACCATCATTGGCACCAAGGCAGAAGCGACTCTCATCGCTGAAGACGACACGTCTCCATTTGTCCCTCCATTCACGCCTGTCACGACACCACTGGAGGCGGGCTGCACGATGTTGGGGCGTGAGCGGAAGACGGCCTAACGGTGTGCAGGACCGTAGCCCAGCTTCATGGAGACGGTTGCGAATGGTCCTCACCGATACCCCAGGAGCAACAGTGTCCCTAATTTGCTGGGAAGTGGCGGTGCAGTCCCCTACGGCACTGCGTAGAATCCTACGGTCTTGGCGTGCATCCGTGCGTCGCTGCGGTCCGGTCCCAGGTCGACGGGCACGTGCACCTTCCGCCGACCACTGGCGACAACATCGATGTACTGTGGAGACCTCACGCCCCACGTGTGGAGCAATTCGGCGGTACGTCCACCCGGCCTCCCGCATGCCCACTATACGCCCTCGCTCAAAGTCCGTCAACTCCACATACGGTTCACGTCCACGCTGTCGCGGCATGCTACCAGTGTTAAAGACTGCGATGGAGCTCCGTATGCCACGGAAAACTGGCTGACACTGACGGCGGCGGTGCACAAATGCTGCGCAGCTAGCGCCATTCGACGGCCAACACCGCGGTTCCTGTTGTGTCCGCTGTGCCGTGCGTGTGATCATTGCTTGTACAGCCCTCTCGCAGTGTCCGGATCAAGTATGGTGGGTCTGACACACCGGTGTCAATGTGTTCTTTTTTCCATTTCCAGGAGTGTACTAAGCAACAGTGGGGTCTACAAAATAACCTGCACTGACTGCAATAAACTGTACATTGGTCATTGGTACACTGGGCCTTACCAACAAGGCTGACATAACATGAACGCATCTGAAGATTAAGTAAATCAGACTCCACCTTTGCTGAACATGTGCTCAAAGGAGGACACCAATATCTAACACACACAGAAGTGCTACATATAGCCAACAAAGTCAGCCTACTAGAAACACTTGAAATAACAAACGCTTAGCCCTAAATCCCCAGCTGGTCCTAAATGACCAATTCCAACTGAGTACAGCACCACTCTTAAACTTTACACAGTACAATAAACCTGCTGCCAACCACAAAGTGTCCCAATAGTAAACAAATTCACACCCCAATATAATGTAATATCCCTTATGTGTTTACATTCCTATCTGTAACAATGTAATGTTTGGTATTTATTAGCATATAATTTTTCTAATAACAAAATGTAACCCCCAAAGAAAACATCGCTGTTGTACAATCAACATTAGTGTCCAGTGCAACACTTGACAACAAATAACAATTGTAATTTTGTAGTAACGTTTATTCTAAATAATTCTAATTGTTGTCATACATGGTACAGACAAACCACAAAATGTGATTTATTATGTTAAAGAACGGTTTTACAGAACAAAAAGTGAATAGACCCGTTCGACAATTCCAAAGACAATAGCACAACTAAAGATCGTATGTAAGTGCGTTGAATCTTAGTCCAGGATGTTTGGTTCGTAAGAATACAAGCTCCTTGTAAACAATAGCCAGTAGTTATCTGAAGATGGCCTAATAAGCCGAAAACTAGTTCATACAAATAAAAATCAGTAGAAGAAAAAAACGAGTGTTATTCAGCCCTCAAAAAAATAGGAATAAATACCGTATTCTGCATGTATATATCCCCTCTGGTGATCAGTGTTCGGCAGAGGGTTTAATAGAAATACTTCCAGACTTATTTCCGGACCTTTCCACTTCGAATAGTGCGAGAAGAAGTGAATATCTAAATGTTTCCGTGCGGGCTGTAATTTCTCTTCTGTTATTACTATGAGCATTTCTCAGTATGTAGGTGGAAGTTGACAAAATATTTCGGATGAAAACTCGCCGTAGGAAAAAACGCCTTTGTTTCAAGGACTACCTCTCCAAATCGCTTATAATATCCTTGACACGCACACTTCTATTTCGCGATAATACAAAATGGGCAGACGTTCTTTGAACTGTTTCGTTGTCCTCCGCTAGTCCTATCTGGTAATTCTTTGAACGCTATCTATATTCTCCGATCCGCAGCTCGTGGTCTCACGGTCGCGTTCTCGCTTCCCTAGCACGCGGTCCCGGGTTCGCTTCCCGGCGGGGTCAGGGATTTTCACCTGCCTCGAGATGACCGGGTGTTTGTATTGTACTCATAATTTCATCATAACTCATGAAAGTGGCGAAGACTGGACTGAGACAAGGTTGGAATTTGTACGGGCGCTTATAACCGAGCAGTTGAGCGCCCCACAAACCAAACATTATCATCATCAACATCATCATCATCGATACCCTCCTCTAGGCCTGTCTGGTAAGGACCTCATTCCGCGCAGCAGTACTCGAGTAGATGAGGGACAAACATGGTGTAGGCAGTCTCTCTAGTAGATCTGTCGCATCTTCTGCCAGTAAACCACTGTCTCTCATTTGCTTCCGCACAGCATTTTCTGAGTAATGTTTCTAATTCTCATTGTTCACAATCGATAACCGTTACTGTCGTTTGATTTATCACGCGACGGATATTTAAAGGAATTTTTTAATACCCGTATGGAGGAGTTCACGCTTTTTATTGATCACGGCCAAGTGCTTCCGTACCTGCAGATATTTTGTCACCCTTTTGCAGTTCGTTTTTATCTTCTGATAACTTCCAGCATCGTCTCCAAACAATCTAAGAAGGCTGCTCTGATTGTCCCCTGAATCGTTTATATAAATTAGGAACGGATAATGTTCAAATGTGTGTGAAATCTTATGGGACTTAACTGCTAAGGTCATCAGTCCCTAAGCTTACACACTACTTAACCTAAATTATCCTAAGGACGAACACACACACCTATGTCCGAGGGAGGATTCGAACCTCCGCCGGGACCAGCTTCACAGTCCAAGACTGCAGCGCCTGAGACCGCTCGGCTAATCCAGCGCGCCATTAGAAACAGTAGAGGGTCTGTCACACCTCCTTGGGAAACACCAGAAATAACTTCTGTTTCACTCGGTGACTTTCCGTCAGTTTCTACAATCTGTGACTTCTTTCACAGGAAATCACAAATCCAGTCGCACAGCTCCACAGAGTCGCAATTTAATTAAAAGTCTTTTGCGAGCAACACTGTCAAAAGCCGTCTGGAAATTTAAAAATATGGAATCAATTTTAGATGTCCTGTTGATAGCACTCTTCGCGTGAATAAGGAGTCAGATGCGTTTCACAAGAGCGATATTTTCTGAATCCGTGCTGTGTGTCAAAAAGCCGTGTTCTTCCAGGTATTTCATAATGGTCAAACACAGTATATGTTCAAAAATCCTACTGTAAACGGATGTGAATGATATGGGTCTGTAACGCGACGCATTTTTTCTTTTTTTTGCGTTTTTATGTGATCTGTGCAATTTTCGAGTTTTAAGGTACGGCACTTTCGTCATGCGGGTTGTAGTATGTACTTGCCTAATATGGAGCCGTTTGATTAGCATACTCTTAAAGGAATCTAACTGGCATACAGTTGGCTGAAAACCTAGCAGTTGAGTGCACAAATATCAGAGGCAGTAAAGTGTACACAGTATGGGTCGGAAATTGCTTGATTGACCCTCTTTACACCATGCAGGGAATAAAATCATGTTATTCTTAACAGCCACTAAATACGCTCGTTTCACATCCGGACAATACATCGTGAAATGTTGTGAGGAAAAAGGTAACGAACTAGTAATTTACATACTCCCGTTTTTTCGATAGTACTTATCTCTAACATTACACGGTGGGGAAATCTTCATTGAAATCGTGCGCTTAACAACAGTGCAATGCTGCAACGCTCAGCAGTGCATTCGGTAACCGATAAAACGTTGAGGTCGTGGGAGGAATGTTTAGTAGCTGTTAAATGAAGCTCGTTTCACGGATTTTAACACCGGCTGTTGCAGGGGAAAGCTCTACGGACAAGCTAAGTTTTATCGCGCCAACGCCGAAACAATTATGTAGGACGCGGTTGCGTATTGTCTTGCTTTTACGACATCCGCAGATCGTATACACGTAGTTACTCAACGAAGTCCGCAAAACTTATCAGTGCTTTGTGGTGTAGGATGCGAGAGTGTAATGTAACTATTTTTGTAGGTCCACTGGGTGACCCAATTGATGTGAGACAATTATTTTAAAAATTTTCGTTTATTATTGCTAAAACGTTTGGAGCTCAGAAACTGGCGGAGTGGTTGGTTTACTCTGAAGTACCATCGCGTCGTTACTTCGAGGGTGACTATTTTTTCTACTTTATTAAGTTGTTAACGAATTAATCATAAACAAGCGGGGAAGTACTCCTATCGGAGAGCACGATTCTGACAAAAGGAGGAACCACCTCCCGCAATCCTCACCAAAAATTTTGGCATGCAACATATTCGCACTCTTTTAACACAGAACATTCCAAATTCTTCTATCCATTCTCTCTTTGTCGGTAAACCTTCATACTCAGCATTTCCATCTCACTGCCACTGTCTGTGTACACGTCTCTTGCTCTATAGACTTTTTCTCTCATTTGCAATTTCTCCTTCCTGTCTCTTCTTCTAACACTGTTTCATTCCTTTCCCTCGCTCTTACTTACCATTATCTCCTTCTCTCCCACATTCTCCGTCTTTTTGTCCCACTGCGATTGACTTTACCCAGTCTTCTTCTTTTGCCACTGTCTCTGCTGCAGTCTGCTGCCTTCCTCTTCCACCATCATTTTATGATCTCCACATACATCCTTGGGGACGGTTTGCTCCTAGTTTTGACCCCTAGCCCGGGTAACTTTACCCCCTCTGCACATTTCTTCTTGACACTCCCCCCTCTCTCTCTGTCCATAATCTCCTTGCCCCTCTCCGTTATCATCTTCTGACCCCCCTCTCTCCCTCTCCATTTCTCCTTCCCACTCTCTCCGTCATTCTCCTCCTTTCCGCTTTCCGTGTCCATTTCTTCACGCCCGTCTGTCCGCCTACTCTTCCCCTCCTGTAGGACAGTGAGTCCTGTTTACAATTATTGCAAATTCAGATTTTGTAGTAGTATTCTAATCATAAACCAGTTAGCCATAAATGTGCACTGAAGACCCAAAGGAACTGGTCCACTGCCTAATATGTAGAACCCTCGCGAGCACGCAGGAATGCAGCAACACGACCTGCCATGGACTCGATTAATGTCTGAAGTACTGCTGTACGGAATTGACACCATGAATCCTGCAGGGCTCTCCATAAATCCGCAAGAGTATGAAGGTGCGGGGGACGGGGAGAAGAGATCTTCTGACCACCACGTTGTATGGCATCTCAGACATGTTCAACAGCGTTGATGTCTAGAAAGTTTGGTGGCTGGCGGAAGCTTTTTTAACTCCGAAGAGGGTTCCTGGAACCACTCTGTAGCAATTATGGACGTGTGGGGTGTCGCATTACAGTGGTGGAATTGCCCAAGTCCGTCGGAATGCACAATGGATGCAGGTGGTCAGACAGTATGCTTACGTACGTGTCACCTGTCAAAGTCGTATCTTGACGTATCAGGGGACCCATATCACTCCAACTTCACACGCCCCACACCATTGCACAGCACCCACCAGCTTGAACAGTTCCCTGTTCACGTGCAGGGTCCATCCGTTAATGAGGTTGTCTCCATACCCGTAGACGTCCTTCCGCTCGATTCAATTTGAAGAGAGACTCGTCCGACAGGCAACATGTTTCCAGTCATCAACGGGTCAGTGTCGGTGGTGAAGGCCTCCGGGCGAGGACTAAAGCTTTGTGTCCTGCAGTCATCAAGGGTACACGAGTGGGCCTTCGGCTGCGGAAGCCCATATCGATGATTTTTCGTTGAATGGTTCGCACACTTACACTTGCTGATGGCCCAGCATTGAAATCTGCAGCAATTTGCGGAAGGGTGGCCCTTCTGTCACATTGAACGATTCTCTTCAATCATCGTTGGTGTCGCCCTTGCAGGCCTTTTTCCGGAGGCAGCGATGTCGGAGACTTGATGTTTTACCGGATTCCTGATATTCACGGTACACCTGTGTAATGGTCGTATGGGATCTTTTTCCGATCACATCGATGTCAGAGATTTGATGTTTTACCGAGTTCCTGATATTCACGATACACTAGTGAAAATCCACACTTCATCGTTACCGCAGAGATGCTGTGTCCCATCACTCGTGCGCCGATTCTAACACTACGTTCAAACTCACTTAAATCTTGATAACCTGCCATTGTAGCAGCAGTAACCAATCTAACAACTGCACCAAACACTTGTTGTCCTATATAGGCGTTGCCGACCGCAGTGCCGTATTCTGCCTGTTTTCATATCTCTGTACTTGAATACGCATACCTATACCAGTTTTACCAGCTTCTTTTCATACATAAATGACAGAAATTATTTAATTTGTTTGTAAAAAAGAATTACATTTTCAATAAATTTTGTACGTTCTGTAGCACTTGAACATTCATCCCTACTTCCGGGGCACCTTCTAATTATATATATTAAAAAAGGGGTAACGTTTTTATTAAAAATCTGGGAAAGTTCATAACCAATATACATCAACTTTTTACACAATAGTCCAATAGAACTCGGAAAAACATAAACGATCTATATTTTTAAACGACTCTATTCTGAGTTTAGGTGTCTCAGCGCCCGGCAATTTGGCTTACGTGTTATGATTGAAAGGATCTTCCATGGAGAAACTTTTTCGGAGGACGGACTTGAATATTTAGGCATATCTCTGTCATATTCCATTTTGATGCCAGTCTGATCACTGAGCGACTGAATAAATTATTTCAGTCCGCTATTGACTTAATATCAAAACTTCTTAAGATTTTTAGTCGGACTGTATGGCAAAACTTTACTTTGGCGTTCATTTAACGCTTCTCGCAGTTCTCTCCTTTCGCTCATTTTCGATTTGTTCAGCTTATGATCCACTACGCAGTGGAATATTGGGCAACGCACGAGTAAACAACACCACGCACAGTCCGTATGTCATACTGACGTACCCGGGAACAACTGATAGCGATCATAGCTGAACACGACGGTGGCATTCTGAATTGTAATGCAGCCATTAGTATTCATTAAATACTTGCCGCAGATGGACCGCACGGGCGTGTTTAGACTGTCGGCTGGAGCGATACCCGGATGTGACGTATGGCTCTCTGGGGACTGCGACAAACGCTGTCCATCTACCGCGTCATATCCGCTGGCGCGCTGCCTTCTGGGAGAAAGGCGTTAAATGAAAACAAGAAGATGTGGCCGCAGGCCGTCGCTTAGCTACAGGTCAACTACAAGACGACCAGCGCTGTGATTTCCAAAGTTTCACAAATTTGAAAAAGAAAACTGGGCATTACGGAAATATAATGCATGGTCCAGTCACTTTAATGTGACCATTTCCTATGTTCGACGTTAACGTGCGATAACCACTCAAAGACGGCAGATGACAGACCTAGCAGTGAAGGGTATACAGATCGTGTCAATGGGCGAAGGGACACAAAAAAACTCTGCTGTATTCGTCGTAAAGCGGAAACGGAGCTATTTATTTGACTTCCAAAAGTACATGGTCTTTAGTTTTCCGGCCAAGTGTAGAAGTACACTACTGGCCATTAAAATTGCTACACCAAGAAGAAATGCAGATGATAAACGGGTATTCATTGCACAAATATATTACACTAGAACTGACATGTGATTACGTTTTCACGCAATTTGGGTGCATACATCCTGAGAAATCAGTACCCCAGAACAACCACCTCTGGCCGTAAAAACGGCCGCTATGCGCCTTGCATTGAGTCAAACAGAGCTCGGATGGGGTGTACAGGTACAGCTGCCCATGCAGCTTCAACACGATACCGCAGTTCATCAAGAGTAGTGACTGGCGTATTGTGACGAGCCAGCTGCTCGGCCACCATTGACGAGACGTTTTCAATTGGTGAGAGATCTGGAGAATTTGCTGGAGAAGGCAGCAGTCGAACATTTTCTGTATCCAGAAAGGCCCGTACAGGACCTGCAACATGTGCATTATCCTGCTGAAACGTAGGGTTTCGCAGAAATCGAATGAAGGGTAGAGCCACGGGTCGTAACACATCTGAAATGTAACATCCACTTTTCAAAGTGCCGTCAGTGCGAAAAAGAGGTGACTGAGACTTGTAACCAATGGCACCCCATACCATTACGCTGGGTGATACGCCAGTATGGCGATGACGAATACACGCTTCCAATGTGCGTTCACCGCTATGTCGCCAAACACGGATGCTGTAAACCAAACCTGGATTCATCCGAAAAAATGACGTTTTGCCATTCGTTCACCCAGGTACGTCGTCGAGTACACCATCGCAGGCGCCCCTGTCTGTGATGCAACGTCAAGGGTAACCGCAGCCATCGTCTCCAAGCTGATAGTCCATGCTGCTGCAAACGTCGTCGAACTGTTGGTGCAGATGGTTATTGTGTTGCAAACGTCCACATCTGTTGAATTAGGGATCGAGACGTGGCTACACGATCCGTTACAGCCATGAGGATAAGATGCCTGTCATCTCGACTGCTAGTGATACGAGGCCGTTGGTATCCAGCACGGCGTTCCGTATTACCCTCCTGAACCCACCGATTCCATATTCCACTAACACTCATTGGATCTCGACCAACGCGAGCAGCAATGTCGCGATACTATAAACCGCAATCGCGATAGGCTACAATCCGACCTTTATCAAGGTCGGAAACGTGACGGTACGCATTTCTCCTCCTTATACGAGGCATCACAACAACGTTTCGCCAGGCAACGCCGGTCAACTGCTGTTTGTGCATGAGAAATCGGTTAGAAACTTTCCTCATGTCAGCACGTTGTATGTGTGAACCTTGTGTGAATGCTCTGAAAAGCTAATCATTTCCATATCACATCTTCTTATTCCTGTCGGTTAAATTTGGCGTCTGTTGCAAGTCATCTTCGCGGTGTAGCAATTTTAATGCCAGTAGTGTACATTTGTTATATGTATAAAAAGAAAGATGTATTACAGGCCACTGAAGATACTTTGCAAAGAAAAGAAGCGAAACGTGTATGGTAATATAGAATCTGCCTTTCATTTAGTTGCATAGTCGGAACACCCCTCAATTAATACCCAAACTTTATTCATTCAGTATTTGAGAATGGAAGCACTAGTGACGTCCGGCAAACCCACTATATAATTTCATATCTTCACGAAACTTTTTCTCCGTGACATCCTCCACAAAACGATGAAAGGAAAATATTTTCACTGTTCGTACAGTAAAACTGCACCGTCAGGCATGACGTTTTACTTCCTTACAACTACACTCCTGGAAATTGAAACAAGAACACCGTGAATTCATTGTCCCAGGAAGGGGAAACTTTATTGACACATTCCTGGGGTCAGATACATCACATGATCACACTGACAGAACCACAGGCACATAGACACAGGCAACAGAGCATGCACAATGTCGGCACTAGTACAGTGTATATCCACCTTTCGCAGCAATGCAGGCTGCTATTCTCCCATGGAGACGATCGTAGAGATGCTGGATGTAGTCCTGTGGAACGGCTTGCCATGCCATTTCCACCTGGCGCCTCAGTTGGACCAGCGTTCGTGCTGGACGTGCAGACCGCGTGAGACGACGCTTCATCCAGTCCCAAACATGCTCAATGGGGGACAGATCCGGAGATCTTGCTGGCCAGGGTAGTTGACTTACACCTTCTAGAGCACGTTGGGTGGCACGGGAAACATGCGGACGTGCATTGTCCTGTTGGAACAGCAAGTTCCCTTGCCGGTCTAGGAATGGTAGAACGATGGGTTCGATGACGGCTTGGATGTACCGTGCACTATTCAGTGTCCCCTCGACGATCACCAGAGGTGTACAGCCAGTGTAGGACATCGCTCCCCACACCATGATGCCGGGTGTTGGCCGTGCGTGCCTTGGTGGTATGCAGTCCTGATTGTGACGCTCACCTGCACGTCGCCAAACACGCATACGACCATCATTGGCACCAAGGCAGAAGCGACTCTCATCGCTGAAGACGACACGTCTCCATTCGTCCGTCCATTCACGCCTGTCGCGACACCACTGGAGGCGGGCTGCACGATGTTGGGGCGTGAGCGGAAGACGGCCTAACGGTGTGCGGGACCGTAGCTCAGCTTCATGGAGACGGTTGCGAATGGTCCTCGCCGATACCCCAGGAGCAACAGTGTCCCTAATTTGCTGGGAAGTGGCGGTGCGGTCCCCTACGGCACTGCGTAGGATCCTACGGTCTTGGCGTGCATCCGTGCGTCGCTGCGGTCCGGTCCCAGGTCGACGGGCACGTGCACCTTCCGCCGACCACTGGCGACAACATCGATGTACTGTGGAGACCTCACGCCCCACGTCTTGAGCAATTCGGCGGTACGTCCACCCGGCCTCTCGCATGCCCACTATACGCCCTCGCTCAACGTCCGTCAACTGCACATACGGTTCACGTCCACGCTGTCGCGGCATGCTACCAGTGTAAAGACTGCGATGGAGCTCCGTATGCCACGGCAAACTGGCTGACACTGACGGCGGCGGTGCACAAATGCTGCGCAGCTAGCGCCATTCGACGGCCAACACCGCGGTCCCTGGTGTGTCCGCTGTGCCGTGCTTGTGATCATTGCTTGTACAGCCCTCTCGCAGTGTCCGGATCAAGTATGGTGGGTCTGACACACCGGTGTCAATGTGTTCTTTTTTCGATTTCCAGGAGTGTATATCTACGCGCAACAGATTTTTCAGACAGTTTGCATATGTATCACTAAAGGTAACGCGCGTAGTTCGGGAGGTGTGAAGTGCGTATGGGAGTTCGATTCTTTAAAAAAATCGGATGTACAGGTTTTTCTGGTAGAACAACAGATTGCTGCCAACAGAACGAAGTAAACCCCCCCACCCTCAATACCCTGCAGCGAGACTCGTATGATGTGTGTGGGTGTAGATTCAGCAGTGGTGACCCACGGTGCTATTTATACCCCTCTACTGACCTTTGCAACACAGAAACGACTGGCGGCCGTTACCGGGAATCGAATGTCGGACGTACACGCCGGCGGCCATCGATGCTAACCGCCAAAACCGCAGGGCTCACAGAGAATTTGGTGCGAAGTATCTCGCGTAATCTTCCGTATCCCGGCTTATAGAGTGTGCAGATATATTTACGTATGTATGCATGTTAATACTAGCTGCGGGTAATTGGAGCGTCCGCCGACAAATTGACTTCCAGATTTCAGAGCGGTCACGACTCGTCACGGGCGAGTGAACGAGCTTATGTCCAGTAAATGCGAGCGCAGAGCGTCATAATCATCGTAATGGAAGCTCCCGGAGTAAAACGCAGAGTGTTAATATTTGCATGATTGGCGGCGCCGTTGCGTTAATGAAATTCTGCAAGCCACACACACACACACACACACACACACACACACACACACACACATACACAGGTACAGACGCAGTAAGGCGACACGCGAAACCACAGGGGAAATAATTGCGAGATGTCGGATACACATCTCGCAGTTAGATTCTCCCTCGGCGCGCTGGTTCCCCTGTGGATTGCGACTGATGGAATAGCGCAGGGAGATACCTCCCGCCACCTGTGCACAGCCAGAGACGCCGTAGGCGCAGGTGGACGGGATGGTGATCGGCCCAGGAGATCAGCGGTTCCGTGCCACACACCTAGTATCACGATTTTCCAACAGTTTTTGCGAAGTACCGAGATTTGGGCTTAGCTGATACTTGACACGCTACAACTTGACGTGACATCATACAGGGTAGTCATAAACAGTCTGAAAAGCTTGTAATGTTGTAATGGTGTTGCATAGTGGGTTGTGCTGACAAATAATTGTTAATAAAATAAACGATACGTTGCGTCATTTTATAACGCCTCTTCTTCTTGATGATTTGGTTTGATTTGTACTTGGCCTCGGCTAAAACTCGGTGACAGTCGGTAGAGTGTTGAGATCGTTATCAAGTTACGAAGACGACGTTACGCAAAATAACAGTGCTGAACCGAAATGTTATAAGTAGGCTGTTTAGGTTTTTATGTTGGTAACACTTTGTAGCGCTCTATATGAAAATCACTGACTGTGCTGTGTGCAGTCTGTGGCTGGTCTGCGTTGTTGGAATCTGCCATTGTAGTGTTGGGCAGTCGGCTGTTAACAGCGCGTAGCGTTCGCAGTTGGAGGTGAGCCGCCAGCAGTGGTGGATGTGGGGAGAGAGATGGCGGAGTTTTGAGAGCGGATGATCTAGAATTGTGTCCATCAGAGACAGTAAATTTGTAAGACTGGATGTCATGAACTGCTATATGTATATTATGACTTTTGAACACTATTAAGGTAATTACATTGTTTGTTCTCTATCAAAATCTTTCATTTGCTAACTATACCTATCAGTAGTTAGTGCCCTCAGTAGTTTGAATCTTTTATTTAGCTGGTAGTAGTGGCGCTCGCTGTATTGCAGTAATTCGAGTAACGAAGATTTTTGTGAGGTAAGTGATTTGTGAGTGTCAGTTTAGTTTTGATCAGAATAAGTAAAGAGAGTAATTTCTGAGTATTTTCAGTTTTGCTATGCTGTTTGAAAAGCAAATAATGTAAGAGGTTTATCACCACAGTCATTCATAAATTTTTCTAAGGGGACGTTTCAATGTCGACGTGCGTGAGATAATTACTTCACCAAGAATCGTAATTAATCGTTCGTAATTGATGTTTAACTTATTAATTATGAAATATTAATGATAAAACCAATACAGTCACATCCACAACAAACCCCCTACAAGCTGGTCGTAATTTCAAGTATCTAAGAAATCGTAACAGTGGGCTTGTTATTTGAGTCAAAGATTCTACACAAGCGCCGAGCTCTATGGTGAAAGAATTTTAAATCACAAATGCACGACTTGGCGAGAGAGGGTGTTTCATTGCACAATATCACTCACTTCCTAAACGAGTCTTCAGAAGAAAACTTTCCCAGGTGTTGGGGGGATTTAAATTATATGCCTTGGACCTGTCACTGAAGTTCCACAAACCACTGGCTATTATGAATGAAAACTGTCTATCAGCGTTCGTTGCCTAAATCACTGTCTAAGTAATGTTTAGTTCAATTATCTAGTTAAAAGTTCACTTTATTCTTGCAGGTAAAAGTTCTCCATTCGCATTCTAATGCCGTGATATTTGAAGTCAGAAGATCGTATTACTGCGTCATAATAGATCGCAATCATTCAATCTCAAAAACAATGTAAGCGCGCCTATATGTACGAGCATTCAAATATATGACCTGCTTCGACTAACTCTCGTAACGTAGTGACAATGCATTGAATTACACTTAGTCATTACTCACGTATGCGACAGGCGAAATACCCTCAGACTTCAAGAAAAATATAATAATTCCAATCCCAAAGAAAGCAGGTTTTGACAGATGTGAAAATTACCGAACTATCAGTTTAATAACTCACAGCTGCAAAATACTAACGCCAATTCTCTACAGATGAATGGAAAACCTGATAGAAGCCGACCTCGGGGAAGATCAATTTGGATTCCGTAGAAATGTTGGAACACGTGACGCAATACTGACCCTACGACTTACCTTAGACGAAAGATTAAGGAAAGGCAAACCTACCTCTCTAGCATTTGTAGACTTAAAGAAAGCTTTTGACAATGTTGATTGGAATACTCTCTTTCAAATTCTGAAGGTGGCAGGGATAAAATACAGGGAGCGAAAGGCTATTTACAATTTGCACAGAAACCAGATGGCAGTTGTAAAAGTTTAGGGGTAGGAAAGGGAAGCAGTGGTTGGGAAGGGAGTGAGACAGGGTTGTAACCTGTCCCCGATGTAATTCAATCTGTATATTGAGCAAGCAGTAAAGGAAACAAAAGAAAAATTCGGAGTAGGTATTAAAATATATGGAGAAGAAATAAAAACTTTGAGGTTCGCTGATGACATTGAAATTCTGTCAGAGAAAGCTAAGGACTTGGAAGAGCAGTTGAACGGAATGGACAGTGTCTTGAAAGGAGGGTATAAGATGAACATCAACAAAAGCAAAACGAGGATAATGGAGTATAGTCTAAGTCGGGTGATGCTGAATGAGTTAGATTAGGAAATGAGACACTTAAAGTAGTGAAGGAGTTTTGCTATTTGGGGAGCAAAATAACTGATGATGGTCAAAGTAGAGAGGATATCAAATGTAGACTGGCAATGGCAAGGAAAGCGTTTCTGAAGAAGAAAAATTTGTTCACATCGAGTATGGATTTAAATGTCAAGAAGTCCTTTCTGAAAGTATTTGTATTGAGTGTAGCCATGTATGGACGTGAAACGTGGACGATAAATAGTTTAGACAAGAAGACAATAGAAGCTTTAGAAATGTGGTGCTACAGAAGAATGCTGAAGATTAGATGGGTAGATCAAATAACTAATGAGAAGGTATTGAATAGAATTGAGAAGAGGAGCTTGTGGTACTACTTGACTAGAAGAAGGGATCGATTGGTAGGACATGTTCTGAGACATCGAGGGATCACCACTTTAGTATTGGAGGGCAGCGTGGAGGGTAAAAATCGAAGAGGGAGGCCAAGAGATGGATCCACTAAGCAGATTCAGAAGAATGTAGGCTGCAGTAAGTACTGGGATATGAAGAAGCTTGCACAGGATAGAGTAGCATGGAGAGCTGCATCAAACCAGTCTCAGGACTGAAGACCACAACAACAACAACAATAGATCGCAATTATTCAATCTCAAAAACAATCTAAGCGCGCCTACATGCACTAGCATTAAAATATATGACCTGCTTCCGCTAACTCTTGTAATGAGTGACAATGCATTGAATTATACTTAGTCATTACTCACGATTCCCAAAGAGTACTCATACGGAGTATTCTTTGGGATCATTGGTTCTACTTTGTGAATGTTAATTTATGCTAATTTTGCGATTAATTTTGATTTTAATTTTTCTGAAATGTAATCTTTCTTTCATAGATTGCTAAATTTTCAAGTCTTAGTTTCCTGATTTAATTACTTGTTATTGTCCTAATAATAGTGATGAATGGATGTTCGTTCGCTTATTCACTTTTCTGGGAATTAGGGACTTGGGGGGAAAGCTTTGGGGTATTGGGAGCTAATTTTTGATTTTTATTTCTCGTCCGAGGAACTGGCATTACAGTTTCCACACCATCCTCCTGTATGTGGTTTCTTAAAATTCTCCCAATAAACCTAAGTCGACTACTCGCCTTCCGTACCACAGTCCTCGCATGCTCGTTCCACCTCATATCGCTTTGCAACTTTACGCCCATGTATTTAAATGACTTAACTGTGTCAAACAGGATACGAGCAGTAGTTTATCCAAACGTTAGAGGTTCGATAATTCTACTCATCCGCAGTAACTTACATTTTTCCACATTCAGGGCTGGCTGCCATTCATCACACCAATTGGGAATTTAGTCGAAGTCGTCTTGTATCTTCCTACAGTCACTTAACTTCGACACCTGCCCGTACAGCCCAGCATCATTGCTGCGCACCCAACCGGCAAATCATTTATGCCTTTAGACAACAACAGCGGTCCTATCTCACTTCCTTGGGGCACTCCTGATGACACCCTTGTCTCTGGTGAACACTGACGTGCGAGGGCAACGTACTGGGTTCTATTACTGAAGAAGTCTTCGAACCACTCACATATCTGTGAACTTACCTTTGTTAACAGCCTCCAGTGGAGCACCGTTTCAAATGCTTTCGGGAAATCAAGAAATATGGAAACTGTCTACTGCTCTTCATCCATTGTTCTCAACATATCATTTGAGAAAAGGGCACCCCGAGTTTAGCAAGAGCGATGTTTTCTAAAGCCATAAGATCCTCAGTCTCAATAAACTTCGTTATATTCCAACGGAGAACATATTAAAGGATTCTGCAGCAAACACAAGTTAGGGATATAGATCTAATTTTGCGAGTCCGTTCTTTTACTCTTCTTGTACACACATCAAAAAATGTTTTGCACTACCTTGGTTCCGAGAGTTACGGAACCTGTATAGAAAGTTGGAATAGAGGTTAATATAAACACCATTTTCGCCCTTATTATTGCTCATGAAAACCACACATTGCGTGTTGTACCACCATACAGCGAGACCTCCAGGGGTGTTGGTCCAGATACCTGTACCTCTAATACCCAGTAACACTTCCTCTTGCACTGACGCTTGCCTGTATTCGTCCACAAGCTCATCAAGGCACTGTTAATCCAGATTGTCCCACACCTCAACGGCGATTCGGCGTAGATCCTTCAGAGTGGTTGGTGGGTCACGTCCATGAAAAGCCCTTTTCAAATCTATCCCAGGCATATTCGTTTGGGTTCATGCCTGGAGAAAATACTGGCCACTCTAGTCGAGCGATGTCGTTATCCTGAAGGAAGTCATTCACAAGATGTGCACGATAGGGGCGCGAATTGTCGTTCATGATGACGAATGCCTCGCCAATATGCTGTCGATATGGTTGCACTATCGGTCGGAGGATGGCATTCACATATCATACAGCAGTTACGGCGCCTTCCATGACCGCCAGCGGCGTACGTCGGCCCCACATAATGTCACGCCAAAACAGCAGGGAACCTCCACCTTGCTGCGCTCGTTAGACGGTGTCTAAGGCGTTCAGCCTGGCTGGGTCGCCTCCAAAGAACTCTGCGACGATTGTCTTGTTGAAGGCATATGTGACACTCATCGGTGAAGAGAACGTGATGCCAATCCTCGGCGGTCCATTCGGCATGTTGTTGGACCCATCTGTACCGCGTTGCATGGACCTCGCCATGGACGTCGGGAATGAAGTTGCGCATGATGCAGCCTGTTGCGCACAGTTTGAGCCGTAACACCACGTCCTGTGGCTGCACGAAATATAGTGGCGTTGCTGTCAGGGTTTCTCCGAGCCATAATCCGTAGGTATCGGTCATCGACTGCGCCGCACAGGGATATCGTCCCTGGTCCGCACCCACCCACCGACTAGCCAGAGAATGCTGACAACTTCTAAAATAGTCGTCAGTGGAAATAGCACCAACAACACACACAACCTGACAAACACTCGCACGAAGACCTGAACGATATCCAACAGCAACTAAGCACGCATGAAGACAAATCGGGAGTCGACACACACACACACACACACACACACACACACACACACACACACACATACACACACAGTCGACTCACGATCGGCGAGCCAATACGCGTCGTCCGGTAGGACGACCGACCAACAATCCACGAAGACCGAGGCCCGGCTCAAGTGATGCTTGGCTGCAACCTCACTGCTCCAACACGACTGTACTAGCGGGGCATTGCAACTTCCGACTGGCAGGTCCGCACTGCGCTCAAGACGCGTTCCAACTGACTGGCAGCCCGAACTCGCGACCCGAATTCCCTTACGACAGACAACGACGGGGAAGTAATAGCAGTCAAGCAGATACTACGGGAGGGAACATATCGATACGCACTGCTAACGCCGCTCACGGTCAAGCAAAGCAACAACTCAGCGACAGTTGTAATTTAAATTAACGTAGTGAGGGGGAAGTACATTAAACACAGGGTGTAAAATACATGATGGCGAGGACACGAGCCACGCACGGCTCAACTTGTGTACCTTTAATATCAGGAATCCGGTGAAACATCGAATCTCCGACATCGCTGTGGCTGGAAAAAGATCCTACAACGACAGGATCGACGATTGAAGAGAATCGTTCATCGTGACAGATGTGCAACGCATCCGCAAATTGCTGCAGGTTTCAACGCTGGGCCATCAATGGGTGTCAGCGTGCGAATCATTCAACGAGACATCATCGATATGGGCATTCAGTGACGAAGGCCCACTCGTGTAGTTTTGATGACTGCACGACACAAACCTTTATGACTCCCTTAGGCCAGTCAACAGCGACATTGTGGGTGACTGGAAATATGTTGCCTGGTCGGACGAGTCTCGTTTCAAATTGTATCGAGCTGATGAACGTGTATGGGTATGGAGATAACCTCAAAAATCCATGGACCCTGCAATTCAACAGGGTACTGTTCAAGCTGGTGGAAACTCTGTAACAGTGTGGAGCGTGTGTAGTTGGAGTGATATGGGATCCCTGATACGTGTGGATACGGCTCTGACAGGTGACCACCATGCAGGTATTCGGACACCGACTGGAGCCTTTCAGATCAGCCCAGTTCAGAGCCTGTGTGCAGAGGCTGCTTAACCACCACTCTGGGTTCGGCGACGTATCCTTTTGGCTCGACAGACGCTGAAAATCTCAGCGTCACCCCAGTCATTGGCATTTCGTTCACTAATCCAACCCGCCTTTGAACGACTGTTCAGGAATCGGCCCCAAGCGACCCAGCCATTTGGTACACGTGCTACGGACTGCTTCAAGGATCTGGACCTCTCGGGCATGGAAATACACACCCAGGGAGGGAACGCACTGCCGCCTTGGTGTCTTCGGAGGCCCAAAGTGACTTTAAGCTTGACGTAGTTCCCGAAAAATTGTACTCCAGATATGGTTTTTACAACTTTGTTACCGTCTATTTTAAGTATGTGCCGTAGTTTTACCGTTATTTATACAGATGGATCCCAACAGTGGAATGCTCTCGCTTGTTCTGTGGTTTTCCCTTATAGAGTTTTTAAAGTGCGTCTTCCACAACAATTTACAAATTATGATGCGGAGTTATATGGCATGCTAATGGCACTGGAAAGGATTCACAGACATCACCGTACGATTTTTATTGTCTGTTCCGACTCTCTTAGTGCCCTGCAACCGCTTCACCAAATGTGTCAGGTACACCCGCTGATTCAGCTCATCCATGACTGCTTACAGCGGCTCCAACGTCGTGGCAAGGAGGTGATCTTTTGCCAGGTACCTTGCCACGTTGGGATACAGGGTAACGACATGTCTGATAAAGCTGCCAAGGAAGCGTGTTGGGATGGTGCTGTCCATCAATGTCGCATCCCACTGCACGCCATTACCCCATTTTCTGACAGATGCATCATGCGTCAGTGGGTGACTGAATAGTTGCAGGTGTCGGACAACAAACTGCGGCCGCTCAAACCGACTACGAAAGCTTGGCGTACTTCGTGTCAGCCACGCCGCTGGAAGGAGGTTTTGCTTACCAGACTGCGCATCGGGCCTAGCCCTTTACCACATGGCTTCCTCCTCCGGGGGGAGGATCCACTACCTTTCTGTGAAGTTTGGTGCCGCTTTCAGTTCAGCATATCGTGGCTACGTGTGCCTTGTATACTGATTCCAGGGCAGCCCTGGGTCTCGCTGGAGATCTGCTCACCGTCCTCGCAGATACCGATACCAGTGTTAACAGAGTGGTGAAATTTTGTGAACTATCAGGCCTCATTCCTAAACTGGTGGGGAAGGGCGGCAGACTCTAGTACGTTATAAACTGCTCTGCATGTGGGAACAGCCTTTGTCCCCACCCATGAGATTCCATGTTGACTTTTCGTCAGGGCGCTGATGACCGTGATGTCGCCGGCCGCGGTGGTCTAGCGGTTCTAGGCGCTCAGTCCGGAACCGCGCGACTCCTACGGTCGCAGGTTCGAATCCTGCCTCGGGCATGGATGTGTGTGATGTCCTTAGGTTAGTTAGGTTTAATTAGTTCTAAGTTCTAGGGGACTGATGACCACAGCAGTTAAGTCCCATAGTGCTCAGAGCCATTTTTTGAACCGTGATGTCGAGCGCCTCCTCAACGCAACTCATCATCATCATCTGACAGGTGACACGTACGTAAGCATCCTGTCTGATCACCTGCATCCATTGCACAATGGATGCAGGTGGTCCGACGGACTTCGGCGATTCCAGATGGCAATGCAACACCCCACAGGCGCAGAACTGCTACAGAGTGGCTCCGGTGGCACTCTTCGGACTCTAAACACATCCGCTGACCACCGAACTCCCCAGACATGAACATTATTGAATCATCCACCTCTGGACCGCCGTTTTTCCCACCGTCCCAGGGCTATGTTGCCGTTTGGGATCCGTGTGCAAGGTGTGCTAGAGTCCCTCGGCATGGAGTCCGTCAACTCCAAATCCTGGGTTTTAACCGCCTGCCACCCTGGTTACTGAAGAGGCCCAGAGTGATTCTAGATTTATTGCAGTACAAGAGAGATTGCACTCCTGCCACCGTTTTTAATGCAGCATTTTTTGCCATTTTATCTAAGCACCACAACTATGTAGCTGTTTTTACGGATGGGTCGAAACCAGGTCATTCCGTTGGTTGCTCAGTTGTTTTTCCGGATCGTGTCCTCAAGGTCCGCCTGCCTCAGACTCTTACTGTCTTTGATGCAGAATTGTCTGCGATCTTGCGGACACTGGAGCAGATGAGACATTCTTCCTGTCCTAAATTTCTTGTCTGTTCCGATTTACTAAATGCCCTTTACTCATTGCAACGTTTGTATTCAGCAGATTAAATAGTCCAGACCATCCAGGATGCCATCCTCCAACTACAGCGACAGGGGAAGGTTGTAGCTTTCTCCTGGGTTCCGGGGCATGTCGGCATTGCTGGGAATGAAAGGGCAGATCTCGCAGCCAAGGAGGCGTGTCTCGATCCACAAGTATCTCAGTGTGCTATCCCCCTGCACGCACTCACCTCGCTGTTGAGCTCACGAGTCATGCGTCGGTGGGAGGATGAGTGGCTGGAAGTGACTGGCAATAAGCTCCGTATAGCAAAGCCCACAACGCGTGTGTGGTGCACTTCCTTTCAGCCCCGTCGACGTGACGAGGTTCTCCTAGCTCGGCTTCGGATAGGCCACAGCCCTATGACGCATGGCTTCCTGCTCCGGCGGAAGTACCCTCCAGTGTGTGGTGCTTGTGGCGTCCAGGTCACTGTGCGCAACGTTTTATTGGCTTACGTTTTATTTTCTGACCAGCGGGCCGCGGCTGACTTGCCAGCGGACCTGCCATCTCTTTTAGGCAACACTCGGACGAATGTGGTTAAAGTTTTAAAGTTCTGTGCCGTGTCAAATGTCTTTACAAAGATTTTAGGGAGAGGATCTTAATTTGCTCACTGTGTGACAAGCTGGCCCATATTTTATGTAAGTGGCCAGCCAATGACAATTTTCTGTGGCATTCTTGTTGCTACGTTTTCCCTTTCCTTGCGTTTTACTTTCTTATATAGCATTTTCCTTCTTTTCCTGCTTTCTTTGCGTGTGTGCTTCAGTTTTATTAGGTCTGTCCACATTCGTTCCTTTTAATGTGTCAGGGCGCTGATGACCTCGATGTTGAGCGCCCATAAACCCCAACACACACACACACACACATTATTGAACATATCTCGGATGCATCGTAACGTGCTGTTCAGGTGGGATCTCTACCCCGTCATATTCTTACGGATTTTGCAGGCCGTCGTGGCCCAGTTGTTCTAGGCGCCTCAGTCCGGAACCGTGCTGCTGCTTAAGTCGCAGGTTCGAATCCTGCCTCAGGCATGGATGCTTATGATGTCCTTAGGTTAGTTAGGTTGAGTAGTTCTAAGTCTAGTGGACTGATGACCACAGATGTTAGGTCTTATAGTGCTTAGAGCCATTTGAACCATTTTTTTTCTTTCGGATTTGTGAACGGCCCTGCAGGATTAATGGTGTCAGTTTTCCCCATTACTACTTCACACATTACCCGAGTCTGTGTCACGTAGTGTTGTGGCACATCTCACTATATTAGGCAGGTGTACCAGTTTCTTTGGCTCTTCAGTGAGGTTTTATTGTATATGGGCTTTACTTCATAGGATTATATTTATGAACAACACTATGTTTTACGCTACTATTTGTAATGAAGAGTATGGCTGTAGTACCATAGTTGCTTAGAAATAAACTTTTGAAATCAGGGAAACACTTTAAGTTCACCTCGTATAGGCTGCTGGCCTCTGCACAGAGGCGCGTGCGCCAAGCGCTGGAGACAGCCGCTGTGGACAGCTGAGCGTAGTAGCATCGGGCGCCATATTTGTGTCAGGGCCACGCCGGGCGAGGAAGACGGATGGGGAGCAGGTAATTACTCCCGGCGCCCACCACCCTCCGCCACCCACCGCCGCCGGAAACCCGGTAAACGGCCGTCTAATTACTCGCGCCTGCGATGCCGCCTATCTCCACCTGGACGCTACCCGCGGAAAACACCCACCGCGAAAACGAAACGAAAATTGATTGCACCCTGTTTGCCTTGTCTCCGTGGCCCAATTAAGCGAAACGCCCACCAGACCAAACCAACACGACGCGTCCTCCCTCATTCTTTGCTCCCATTTCAAAGCTCTGCTCGTTTCCTCAATTTCTGCTCAACAATGTAAACTTTGCAGTTCGGCTGTTGCTTACAGGTATTTATTTTATTGAAACTCACACTGTCGCCGAATTCCGAACTCAACACGCCATTTGCAAGTGCTGTTGGTGCTAACACTTAATATTATCCGATTATTTAACAGCGGACACAACAGATCACATAACTAGTACGTAAAGTCGAAGCGTCAAATTTAAAAACAGAATGTTTACTGGCTGCAGTAATAGTCATTCACGAAACTATTGTCACATTGTGAGTCATTGTATGTACTCGCTTTTGTTGTTACACGCGAACTGTAAGTACTCTTAAGAAACTCTGTTTCTAACTTAATTTCTTCACTTATTGGATTAAATCTTCAACGAAAGATTATACCCCTTTACTAATAAATTATGACAACAATTAAAATTTTTAAATTCCTGCGCTAATTATATGAAGGCGCTGGATAGGCAACATGTAACTGACGTGGGTGAACGGGCACGGGGTTAGTCATACCTCCAAATACACAAAATTAATTAAGTAAATTTTATTCGCGGTATAATTAAAACTTCACGACTGCACTTACTATATTGCAAAGAATTTATCTGTCACCATGGACAGACTGTTGAATTTTTATTAAAAATGAAATTCCTCCAGTTGTACTTAAGATTTTTTATTTACTTCGCTACTAGTTTCGGCGTTGCGTCAACGCTACCTTCAGGTCCGTGCACTTCGATGAAAACAGTTGTGTGTGGCTCAGTCTAGAAGCCCGCGGTGAGATCAACAGGTGCCCCACATGGAGTGATGAATGGTGGAAAGAGTCTGAGACGAATAAGAAGACTCGATATTCTGTTTGTCATTAGAGAAGTTGTCCCAGGTACAAGTAGGACTCTGATATAGTGGGTTCCATGCAAACTTAATTTTATATATACCAGATGTAGAAGTATCAAACCGGAATTACCCTATACAAAGTGCAAGCCGTCAGTATAGGGCCCGTGAGGCCGCGTCTGCAGCGCCATCTGCTCCCTGCAACGGCAGACGACGAGTGCCAACGCACAGTAACCCAAGTTCCGTACATCGGAATCTGCTTCAGAGCCCTGAACATGTCGAGTTTTGTGCCTTCGAACTGCGATTTGCGCACATCATTGGTTTTCTGTTATCATTTGAAGAAAACTGCTGCAGAGACGCATCGAATGCTTGTCGAAGTTCTCGTCGAACACGCTATTGGGAAAACGCAGTGTTTCGAGAGGTTCAAAGAATTCGAAAGTGGTGGTTTTGACGTGAGAAACGACTAGCTCGGGAAACCACCGAAAAATTTCAAAGACAACGAATTGGAGGCCTTTTTTGGATGAAGATGATATTCAAACTCAACAGCCGGCCTGTGTGCCCGAGCGGTTCTAGGCGCTGAAGTCTGGAACCGCGCGACCGCTACGGTCGCAGGTTGGAATCCTGCCTCGGGCATGGATGTGTGTGATGTCCTTAGGTTAATTAGGTTTAAGTAGTTCTAAGTCCTAGGGGACTGATGACCTCAGATGTTAAGTGCCATAGTGCTCAGAGCCATTTGATTTTTCAAACTCAACAGGAACTCGCGGAACAACTGAGTGTGACGAAGAGAGACGTTTCACTTCGGTTGAAAGGTATGGGAAAGTTGCAGAAGTGGAAAAATGGCTTCCGCATGAACTGGACGAACGACAGCAAGCAAATCGAAAGACCACTTGTGAAATGCTGCTCGCCAGATACAGAAGAAAGTCGTTTCCCCATCGAATAGCGGCAGGTGAGGAAAAATGGATCCTAAGCGATGTAAATCATGCGTGAATCCAGACAAACCAACAACATCCACTGCAAGACCAAATCGCTTTGGAAAGAAGACAATGTATTTGGTGGGATCAGAAGGGTGTCATCTATTATGAGCTGCTAAAACCTGGTGAAACAGTTAACACTGATCGCTGCCAACAGCAAATGATAAATTTAAACCGAGCGTCACGTGAAAAACGACCGGAATATGGAAAAAGGCAACGCAAAGTCATATTGCTCCCTGATAAAGCCCCATCACACAGAGCCAAACGGGTCAGGGAAGCGATCGAGGCGTTCAGTTGGGAAATACTAGGGAGGACATGTGGCTTATTGTCAAATGTTCAAATGTGTGTGAAATCTTATGGGACTTAACTACTAAGGTCATCAGTCCCTAAGCTTGCACACTACTTAACCTAAATTATCCTAAGGACAAACACACACACCCATTCCAGAGGGAGGACTCGAACCTCCGCCGGGACCAGCCGCAAAGTCCATGACTGGAGCGCCTAAGACCGCTCGGCTAATCCCGCGCGGGCTTATTGTCCATACTTGGCTCCGTCCGATTATCATCTGGCTCGCTTCAAAAGAATTTCGTTTTTTTTTTTTTTTTTTTTTTTTTTTTTTTTTTTTTTTTTTTTTTTTGTCGTTCATAACCAGCCAGAGAGGTGGGAGAAAAGTGTAAACATCTACGGAAAATATTTGAATAAAATATCGTTTCTCAGTTTCAAACAACACACGTGTAATTATTGCAACCAAATTCCGGTTTCATACTTCTACATCTGGTAGACAGTCCATCTATTTCGGTAATCGAGGATATGAACGATTTTCGCCTGTTACCGGTGTTGATATTGGCAAGATGTCGGTGCTAGGGATTCCAAGTTTTTGAGAATGTATTTATTTCGAAAAATGGAAAACGTTACACCGAAATTTGACCAATAGTAACACCAATAATGGCATAAAATAATACCTAAATTGGTAGAAAATACCTGTAAAACTGTCACAAAATAAACAAACTGGCCCGGCCGCTGTGACGGAGCGGTTCTAGGCGCTTCAGCCCGGAAGCGCTCTGCTGATACGGTGGCAGGCTCGAGTCCTGCCTCGAGCATGGATGTGTGTGATGTCCTTAGGTTAGTTAGGTTTAAGCAGTTCTACGTCTGGGGGACTGATGACCTCAGATGTTAAGTCCCATAGTGCTTGGAGCCATTTTTTAAACAAACTGGTAAAAACTAACCACAAAGCTGACAAAAAGTAACACTTAAATTGCCTAGAAATTTAACCGAAATTAGTAAAATATAGCTCTGATTTTGGCAAGAAAATAGCACTGAAAGTGACAAAATAATACCGATTTTGAGAAAAATTACACCGGAGTAGGCAAAAATGACTACAAAATTAGCAGAAACTGAAACAATTTTTTTCCTCCCCCTACCGATATTTGTGAACCGTTTTTGTTGAAAATGAGTGAAACCAATCTCTTTAAGCCTGTCGGAGCAGCTTTTGTTGGCGCCTCGCGGCAGCAGAAAACGACGTCGGTCTGGCGGCTTCGATCGCCGCCCGGGGACTGACTCTGTGGATCAGTGGGGAACGCCGACCCCAGACTCCGGCCTGCCGGTGCGTGAGCGCGTGAGGGGAAGCGAGCCCACGCGTGAAGAGCACGCACGGACGGGCACACGCACACGCAGCGCGTTACGCACTTACGCACACGAGCACACGCACACGTGGCCACTGCAGAGGGATCTTTGCTTGCGCGTCGCCCCTTCCGAATCTCCGCCTCTACAAGGTCACCGAGAGTGTCGCATGTCGTTAGGTGGCAACAATGAACGACGGAAAATAACTCAAAGCACTCTTCCGCGACCAGTGTTTATTTGAAGAAACAACTTACGGGTTCAGAAGTGGTGGCTGTTTCGTCCCCGTATGCGATAGACGTCTTCAGGGATAAATCTGCTGCTGTTTCGTGTTTCGTGGCTGCAACCGCGAAAAGAGTGTAGGACAATTCAAAACTGAAGTGTGTGACGAAAAACCTAGTACTTACTCAATTTATTTGATCCCGCATGGGATCAGAGTTATACAAGAGTTTTTATATCATAGTTTACGTAAAAAGTGATGATATTAATTGTGTTATAATTAGTAATAACGAGTGTACAATAGAGATGGATAGATGATTTAAAATAAGATCTGATTATGTTTAAGGCCGAATGAAATAACAGTACTGACTAAGAACGAAAAGTTCAAATGTTCAGATGTGTGTGAAATCTTATGGGGCTTAACTTCCAAGGTCATCAGTCCCTAAGCTTACACACTACTTAACCTAAATTATCCTAAGGACAAACACACATACCCATGCCCGAGGGAGGATTCGAACCTCCGCCGGGATCAGCCGCACAGTCCATGACTGCAGCGCCCTGGACCGCCCGGCTAATCCCGCGCAAGAACGAAAAGCAAATGTAGCAATGGTACTACCGGTAGTACATGTGTAGAACAATCAAACAATCTAAAGTCAGAGATGCTAAAATAGTCTATATTAAACCGAGTGAGAGTCCAAATCCGCGACAGCTGTTTATTGTGCATACACTGCATGACGACCGGTTACATACCCTGGAGAAATATCCTGAGATCATACACACTGAAGCTCCAAAGAAACTGGTATAGGCATCCGTATTCAAATACAGAGATATGTAGACGGGCAGAATACAGTGCTGTGATCGGGAACGCCTGTAAAAGACAACAAGTGTCTGGCGCAGTTATTAGATCAGTTACTGCTGCTACGATGGCAGGTTACCAAGATTTAAGTGAGTCTCAACGTCGTGTTATACTCGGCGCACGTGCAATGGGACACATCGTCCCCGAGGCAGCAATGAAGTGGCCATTTTCCCGTACGACCATTTCACGAGTTTACCGTGAATATCAGGAACACGGTACATCAGATCTCCAACCGCCGGAGAAAGATCCTGCAAGAACGGGACCAACGACGACTCAAGAGAATGGTCCAACGTGACAGAAGTGCAACCATTCCGCAAATTGCTGCAGATTTCATTGCTGGGCCATCAACAAGTGGCAGCGTGTGAACCATTCAACGAAACATCGCCGATATGGGCTTTCGGAGCCGAAAGCCCACTTGTGTGCCCTTGATGGCTGCACAACAAAAAGCTTTACGCTTCGTCTGGGCGCGCCGACACCGTCATTTGACTGTTGATGACTGGAAACGTGTTACCAGATCGGACGAGTAACGTTTCCGATTGTATCGAGCGAACGGTCGTGTACGGGTATGGAATTGTATCTAGCGGATGGGCAAGTACCGGTATGGAGACATCCTCATGAGTCTGTTGACCCCGCATGTCAGCAGGGAACTGTTAAAGCTGATGGAGTCTCTGTAATTGCGTGGGGCGTGTGCAGTTCGAGAGATATGGCACCCCTGATACGTCTAGATATGACTCTGACAGATAACACGTACGCAAGCATCCTGGCTGAGCACTTGCATCCATTCATATCCATTGGGCATTCAGACGGACTTGGCCAATTCCAGCAGCACAATGCAAGACCCCACACGTCCACAGTTACTAGAGAATGGCTCCAGGAACACTCTTCTGAGTTTAAACACTTCCGCTGCCCACGAAACTCCCCAGTCATGAACATTATTGAGCATATATGGGATGCGCTTACAACTTGCTGTTCAAAAGACAGGTCCACCCCCTCGTACTCTTACGGATTTATGGACAGCTCTGCAGCATTCATGGTGTCAATTCCCTCCAGCGTTACTTCAGACATTAGTCGGGTCCATACCAAGTCGTGTTGCGGTATTTCTGCGTGCTCTCTGGATCCCTACACGATATTAGGCAGGTGTACCAGTTTCTTTGGCTCTTCAGTGTAAAACTAATACTTAATGTGCCACGACTTCCTAGGTGCAACTGCACAAAAAAACATGTCACTCCTCGGTAAAACGTTGGGTGAAACGGAACATGGGCATTCGATCTGACCTATGCATGACCAGTAAAAAAATCTCCAAAACACTGACAAAAGACGAGACCGGACAGCACGTGACAATCCTCGTATGATAGGATGAAACCATCGTCATAATCAGCAGGGTAAACAAAGAATTAATAGACACACAATCATTGGAGGCGTCAACATAATAAAATACACTCCTGGAAATTGAAATAAGAACACCGTGAATTCATTGTCCCAGGAAGGGGAAACTTTATTGACACATTCCTGGGGTCAGATACATCATATGATCACACTGATAGAACCACAGGCACATAGACACAGGCAACAGAGCATGCACAATGTCGGCACTAGTACAGTGTATATCCACCTTTTTCAGCAATGCAGGCTGCTATTCTCCCATGGAGACGATCGTAGAGATGCTGGATGTAGTCCCGTGGAACGGCTTACCATGCCATTTCCACCTGGCGCCTCAGTTGGACCAGCGTTCGTGCTGGACGTGCAGACCGCGTGACACGACGCTTCATCCAGTCCCAAACATGCTCAATGGGAGACAGATCCGGAGATCTTGCTGGCCAGGGTAGTTGACTTACACCTTCTAGACCACGTTGGGTGGCACGGGATACATGCGGACGTGCATTGTCCTGTTGGAACAGCAAGTTCCCTTGCCGGTCCAGGAATGGTAGAACGATGGGTTCGATGACGGTTTGGATGTACCGTGCACTATTCAGTGTCTCCTCGACGATCACCAGAGGTGTACGGCCAGTGTAGGAGATCGCTCCCCACAACATGATGCCGGGTGTTGGCCCTGTGTGCCTCGGTCGTATGCAGCCCTGATTGTGGCGCTCACCTGCACGGCGCCAAACACGCATACGACCATCATTGGCACCAAGGCAGAAGCGACTCTCATCGCGGAAGACGACACGTCTCCATTCGTCCCTCCATTCACGCCTGTCGCGACACCACCGGAGGCGGGCTGCACGATGTTGGGGCGTGAGCGGAAGACGGCCTAACGGTGTGCGGGACCGTAGCCCAGCTTCATGGAGACGGTTGCGAATGGTCCTCGCCGATACCCCAGGAGCAACAGTGTCCCTAATTTGCTGGGAAGTGGCGGTGCGGTCCCCTACGACACTGCGTAGGATCCTACGGTCTTGGCGTGCATCCGTGCGTCGCTGCGGTCCGGTCCCAGGTCGACGGGCACGTGCACCTTCCGCCGACCACTGGAGACAACATCGATGTACTGTGGAGACCTCACGCCCCACGTGTTGAGCAGTTCGGCGGTACGTCCACCCGACCTCCCGCATGCCCACTATACGCCCTCGCTCAAAGTCCGTCAACTGCACATACGGTTAACGTCCACGCTGTCGCGGCATGCTACCAGTGTTAAAGACTTCGATGGAGCTCCGTATGCCAGGGAAAACTGGCTGACACTGACGGCGGCGGTGCACAAATGCTGCGCAGCTGGTGCCATTCGACGGCCAACACCGCGGTTCCTGGTGTGTCCGCTGTGCCGTGCGTGTGATCATTGCTTGTACAGCCCTCTCGCAGTGTCCGGAGCAAGTATGGTGGGTCTGACACACCGGTGTCAATGTGTTCTTTTTTCCATTTCCAGGAGTGTATGTCCCTTTTCTCCTTAACCGATCTGAGATACTCTCTGCTCTTCTTTGACGGTTTATAAATAGTCTTTACGCCGTGTTTGCGCAATATTCGGCCGATTCTGTCCGTCAGCAGAAAGGCCATATCCGACCAGTCTTTTTCCGATGTGTCCCTTCGCCCAGTGTTTGACTCTGTTACACTTTCTATATAACTGGTGAAGTACCAGTTGCTCCTAAGAACGCTTTCCAGTTGTTGCTTATCGCGCCTGAGGTGCTTCGGCTCACATATTACTCTTGCTTGCCTTACGATCGTATCAGTCATTCCTCTTTCATGGCTCCGGTGGTGATTTGACAGTTTGTGCAGGTATCAGTACGTGTGTGTAGGTTTTCGACACTCGCTGTGTTCCAGGTGGACAAATCGGCCGTGGCACACCACATCTTATGTGAGACCGAACACACAAGGAAATTCACCGACACGGCAGAAGAGAAGAGCTATCACACTCGTTTTTTTAGAGAAGCTATAAAAATACTCCAACATGGGAACAGTTTCAACAAAGAAGGACGCCTCAGGATTAACGGATCCTGGATTCCATTGCAGCAGCGAACGATCGTTGCAGGTAACGAGAGGAGAACCGAACCGGGAATGATCACGGAAAAGTCCTCGGACTTTGGCGCGCCAGACACACATAATCCGCGGTTCCGCGCGCAGTCCACCACCAGCAACGGAGGTTGAAGCTTTGGCAATACCAGCCACTCGTGGTGGCGAAACGTCAGGAAAATCATCAAATAAACGTCCGCCGTAGAACTCGAGACAAAAGACAACGGGCGGTCTGACATGTCAGCTGTTTTCTATCCGCTCAAAGCGGTGATGAAGCCATGAGCGATCCGAAATGGGCAGCGTTTAATAAACAACTTCAATAACTCTTGTGTGAGGTAAATATCATAATAAATAGAATAAAGAGTTCATAATTCTCCAGAACTACTACTACTATTGCTCTTGCTAATAATAATAAATGGTCAGCCAAAGTGATAAGGCAGACAGCAGTAACTAATCGCTTCCGCAAATGAGGAAGTTATTTGATGGAAAGAATTGCACTTACACCATGTGATCCAAAGTATCCGGACACCGCAAGAACATACGTTTTTCATATTAGATGCATTGCGCTGCCACCTACTGCCAGGTACTCCATATCAGCGATCTCAGTAGTCATTAGACATCGTGAGAGAGCAGAATGTGGCGCTCCACAGAACTCAATGACTTCGAATATGATCAGGTGATTGGGTGTCACTTGTGTAATACGTCTGTACGCGAGATTTCCACAGTCGTAAACATCCCTAGGTCCACTGTTTCCGATATGACAGTGAAGTGAAAACGTGAAGGGACACGTACAGCACAAAAGTGTACAGGCCGACCTCGTCTCTTGCCTGACAGAGACCGCCGACAGTTGAAGAGGGTCGTAATGTTTAATAGGCAGACATCTATCCAGATCATCACACAGGAATTCCAAACTGCATCAGGATCTACTACAAGTACTATGACAGTCAGGCGGGAGGTGAGAAAACGTGGATTTCATGGTCGAGCGGCTGCTCCTAAGCCACACATCACGACGGTATATGCCAAACGACGCCTCGCTTTGTGTAAAAAGCGTAAACATTGGTCGATTGAACAGTGGAAAAACTTCGTGTGGAGTGACGAATCACGGTACACGACGTGGCGATTCGATCTCAGTATCTGGGTATGGCGAACGCCCGGTGAACGTTATCTGTCAGCGTGTGTAGTGCCAACAGTAAATTTAGGAGGCGGTGATATTATGGTGTGATCGTGTTTTTCATGGAGGGTGCTGTCACCCTTTGTTGTTTTGCGTGCCACTATCACTGTACAGGCTGTTTTAAGCATCTTCTTGCTTCCCTTTGTTGAAGAGCAATTTGAGGATGGCGATTGCATCTTTCAACACGATCGATCACCTGTTCATAATGCTCAGCTTCTGGCGGAGTGGTTACACGACAATTATATATATATATATACCCAAAGAGGGGTGAATCCATGGGTAAAAAGCTTCTCCCAGTTTGGTATACATATTACTTGATATCTGGAAGGAATACTATGTGTGAGGAATCATTAGCCTCCTTTTGGAGAGTGAGTGAATGGCAGGGAAGAGTGGGCAAGGAGAAGATAGAGACATAGAGATGGGAAAGGAGGAGATGGACACAGAAAGGAGGGGGAGGTGACAGACAGAGAGAGGGACAAAGAAGGGATGGACTAATAGACAGGGAGAAATACATGCTCGGACAATGCCAGTTCCCCAAACTACTAACGAGGAGAACTACCCATCGCACCCACCTCAGATTTAGTAGTAAGACGGTCCAGTGAATAGCGCGTTCAAATGGTTCAAATGGCTCTAAGCACTATGGGACTTAACGTCTCAGGTTATCAGTCCCCTGGAACTTAGAACTATTTAAACCTAACTAACCTAAGGACATCACACACATCCATGCCCGAGGTAGGATTCGAACCTGCGACCGTAGCGGTCGCGCGGCTCCAGGCTGTAGTGCCTAGAACAGCTCGGCCACTGCGGCCGGCGAATAGCGCGTCAAAAACTCAACACAGATCAGGCATGAAAACAGGAATGTGGTGTACTGAACTGTGAAAAAAGTAGCAACATTGAAACAGTGAATGGTCCTAGCTCAAGATGGGCAATAGCAAGAATAGCTGCGTTGTGGTTCTGATCACGGTGTTAGACTCTGAAGGGGGATTTATGTGTTCAAACCTCCTTTGTGCCGTCTTTTTTTTTTCCTTTTTTGTTTTTTTTTCCAAAAATTATGAACTTATCTTCCGGTCATTGACGTGTCTGTTCTCCTTTTGCGGTCTTGGCAATTGTCATACTGTACATCAGTTAGAGGAAATGAGTCGTCTGGTAAGAATATATTACCGTCATAAGTAAATGTGAAGAATAGTGAGAGCAGACGCGATACCACATAGACCTCTCACAAAATGGAATCAACAAATAAACCAGTGTGAACTATGTTACAACAAACGAATGAAAGAGTCAAAACTTACAATACGGTGCGCAATAAATGTGGTACTGATGCAGAACGAACAAGAGGTATGGACGTCTGGAGGTCGATCCCTTATTCCTCGTTGTTGAAACTGGACGTAAACCACGACACAGACAGAGATTTAAATATAACGAACAGACACGTCAGTAACCGGGCGGAAATTGCATAATTTTCTGGAAAAAAAGCCACGATGGAGATTTGAACAGGGATATCCCCCTTCACCGTCAAACATAACCACGATACGGTGGCTATTCAAAATTGCTCGATGCTGCACATCTTGCTTCTTTCACAGTTCAGTGCACGTTTTTCCTGTTTGATCTGTATTCAGTTCGCTAAATCTAAGGTAGGGGGGAAGGGGTGCAATGGGGAGTTTCCCTTGTAAGAATAAAGTAAATGGTTTATTTTACATCAGACGATTGAAAATCAGAAAACCTTTTGCTGAAAAATAACGGAAGAAATTTCTTCTGTCAGCCTCACTGAAGGCAGTGATGTTGTCTATTTGATCATTTCTCGGCAGGCAGCAGCACCGTTCAGGGCGAAAAATTTACAGTGGTTACTTTTCTCGCCTAGGGCAGTTTGTCCCATATTCTCCTACTTTCCTTACTGCACCACACGCATGCGGCATTCGATTTCGCGGCGCGCAGTGCCCACTATGTTTTGACTCATCTGAAATGAAATGATCGTATGGCATTGTTTGCCGGGATGCCCCATACGGGGGAGTTGGGCCGCCGTAGTGCAAGTCGTCTTTAGTTGACGCCACATCGGCGACTTGCGAGTCGATGATGATGAAAATGATGATGAAGGATACACAACACCCAGTCCCACGCCGGGAATCGAACCCGGGCCCCCTGCGTGGTTGGCAGTAACGCTACCGCTACGCTACGGAGGCGCATTAGCAAGTGGAGCTTTCCCTAACAAGGGGCCAAGCTGCAACCCGCCACACTGCACTGTCGCAACATTTGCCAGAACGGTAGCTCGCTAGGCGCACCGCTCGGCCTGCAGCGGCTATAGAGACCGCGTGAGTCAGATCCTGCAGCCTACACCCTACACTGTGCGGAGTGCGGGATCGTGTCCGGGAAGGGCGGGCCGGCATCACTTGGTAGAGGAGACGTGCAAACACATTACACGCGTGCAAACAGCCGCCTTCATCACAGAGCACCATCAATTCAAGGACAACAGGTGCAGAACACACGTGGCCACCTGTTCCGGCCGGCCGCCTCTCAACTCGTCGGTACTGTCTCCCATAGTCACAACAGTCCTCGTGCCCGATACGCAATACCTACGGTCGATTTCCACGTGCGAAGTCCTTCATTTGCTCACTCACGCTGGGTCTGACATAAGGATGTCACGTGTTACTCGGTGAGGCGAACTAGTTACACAGCTGTAGTGGGAACTAACTTGGTCACGTGACCAGTACTGTCCTGTTCCGCTGCAAAGTAGCGCCTGTTGTTATGTAACAGTTCACCTATGACAACACTTAGTACTTTAATCTTATTCTTCTAAATACGAGAATAAGGACAGGAGAACGAAGTACACTACTGGGCATTAAAATTGCTACACCGCGAATATGACGTGCTACAGACGCGAAATTTAGCCGACAGGAAGAACATGCTGCAAATGATTAGCTTTTCAGGGCATTCACAAAAGATTGGCGCCGGTGGCGACACCTACAACGTGCTGACATGAGGAAAGTTTCAAACCGATTTCTCATACACAAACAGCAGTTGACCGGCGTTGTCTGGTGAAACGTTGTTAAGGTGCCTCGTGTAAGGAGAAAAATGCGTACCATCACGTCTAGGACTTTGATAAAGGTCCGATTGTAGCCTATCGCGATTGCGGTTTAGCGAATCGCGACACTGCTGCTCGCGTTGGTAGAGATCCAATGACTCTTAGCAGAATATGGAATCGGTGGGTTCAGGAGGGTAATACGGAATGCCGTGCTCGATCCTAAAGGCCTCGTATCAATAGCAGTCGAGATGACAGGCATCTTATCCGCATGGCTGTTACGGATCGTATGGCCACGTCTCGATCCCTGAGTCAACAGACGGGGACGTTTGTAAGACAACAACCATCTGCACGAACAGTTCGACGACGTTTGCAGCAGGGTGTACTGTCAACTCGGAGACCATGGCTGCGGTTACCCTTGACGCTGCATCAGAGATAGGAGCGTCTGCGATGGTGTACTCGACGACGAACCTAGGTGCACGTATGGCAAAACGTCATTTTTTCAGATGAATCCAGGTTCCGGTTACAGCATCATGATGGTCGCATCAGTGTTTCGCGACATCGCGGTGAACACACACTGAAAGCGAATATTCGTCATCGCCATACTGGCGTCTCACCCGGCATGATGGTATGGGGTGCCATTGGTTACACGTTTCGGTCACCTCTTGTTCGCACTGACGGCAGTCTGACAAGTGGACGTTACATTTCAGATGTGTTACGACCCGTTGCTCTACCATTCATTCGATCCCTGCGTAAACTTGTGTCGCCTTGTTGCCAGATCGAATCCTTGAAATGAGATTCAGGTTGCGGCATGAGCCGCTATTCAGCTTGTCGAGATAGGTTATATCATTTTCAGTAACAACCATGTCGGCGATGTCAAACTTCCCGGCATCATTTAAAAAAAAAATTGAGAGTTTGTCTTTCACATGCTATATCATTTGCTATGTTATGTTTTTCCATTTATCTATACCGATTTCCCACAATGTTTCATGATCTTTATAACTACATCATGATGTGGTGTTCAGCTTCGCTGGGCACACCATTATCAGTGGTCCTTTCTCTTCTGCCATATCAAGTGAAGCAACAGTTGTAGCTGTTTATCCCTTACGTTTTACTTTGGCAGATCCTTTTGCTTTTGCTTTCTCTTGACCTTTTGAGAATCACACACAAACACTGCCCATATTTTACAGAATTTTCTTCCTAACAAACGCTTTTCACTTTGCCATAGCACAGTGTAAACGCTGTTATAGTGTGTCCCATCCCAGTAGACGTTCACTTGTTCTCAAGTGCGTTTGGTACCTAATTTGAATTTTGTTTAGTTTCGATCTCTCTCTCTCTCTCTCTCTCTCTCTCTCTCTCTCTCTCTCTCTCTCTCTCTCTCTTTCTTCGTGGGTGTGTGTGTTTGTGTGTGCGTGTGTGTGCGCGCGCGCCGTTTGTGACGTCTCTTATGTTAAGTTTCCTTAACCCTCGAACGGAGTTTTGACTGATTTGTATCACAAATGGAGTTGTGAAGTCCAAAAGGATACCGCTTCGTTTTATCAAATGAAAGTAATTTATTTTGATTTCATTAAAAATATTTATTCTTACATTTTGTATTTGAATATACTCTCTTAGCATGTAGAATATCAGTTTACCACAAATAATTCTAAATAAATCGGAAAAGAAAAGTAAGTTTACGTAACCCTGAACAACAGTGACGTGAAATGAAACGTAAAAACTCGAACTAGTTTTACGTATTAGAAGCAACGTGAAACAGTAATATATTGCCGCGAGAAGAACATATAGGGCGTGAAAAATTAGACTTGTCAACTGATACACAATTTTTCATAAATGTTCATTAGTTTCAAAGTTCTCTCACACTCTTTATATATTACTCAATGACATGTTCGGCACACTGGACGACTGCAGAGATACAGTACTGGTAGGCCTTTTTCTCACTAACACGGGGAACAGTGTCAAGTTCGTTATGGTAAGAAGGGTCATTTTCATCTCCAAGGTCGTTTCATCTTCATCTAATATTTTCCTCCCAAAGTCAAGAAAATTTGTATCAAGCTCTGATATATGTGAACGAGAACTCTAAGCCATAGTAACGCTGGAAATTAATTGAAACACTAACTGTATTTAAAAGTAAAATGATATTTAATTGATAAGTAAACTTTGACCATACAGGAAACAGAAATACTTACGATTTTGTGGGGTATAATAGCACCACCCAAACTTTACAACTGTGCGTGGAGAAAGCAGAGGACTCGACAAACCTTGTAGTTTGTATACAGGTTGGTTACCACCTGCCAAAAGATATGTGGAACCAACAACAATAGAATGACCAACAGAAAAAATGGCAGAGGCTACAATTTCAGTGGTACTGAAAACGATCCCCACAACTGCGTTTCCTGGTTAAGACTTTAAGTAGTATGCTTTTCATAGTGTATGTATTCATTTATAACCTGTTTTCCTTCTGCTATTGCCTTCTGTGTGTGGACGTTTTCTTCTGTTGCTAGTTTATCGTACAGGCTGTGGTTGGATATTAATATTTTAAAATCTATTTCTATTTTGCTTGGTGCTTATGGGCTATGGATCACATAAAAAACAGCATTTTTCATGACAGGCGGATCTTGTAAGCAGAAAATCTAAATAGTATTAGTACTATTGCAGTCCCTTGGAACTTTTAAGAAGCTCGCTGGGATTGTATCAGGTCGCACTGACATTCAATTACGCCAACTCGCTCATCCCATGTATACAAGCGTTTCGTCACGTACAGCACATCTTCAGCCACTCTCTGGCGTAACGAGGCGTGAGTCACGCCAGTCCGCGGTTGTTGCCGACTCGTCAGCGCCCTCAGCGCCTGCCATCAGTATGCACGTGCATGCCTCTCATTTCCTCCCCCACCTCCCCTTTCACACCTCGCCACGGAACACTTCAGCCTTTGCACTCCACTGCAGATACCACGTAACTCAGCAGAAATCTTCACAGTGACTCGTCTGCAACGAAAACACATCCTCGGGATACACAAGGAGGATACCAAAAACACAATCACGCAAAGCACAACTCAGATTCTGCACATGTGGATGAAGTCCTAGTTTCGATGTTCCAGTATTTACAAAAAAAGAAAGCACTTGAGATTTAAAAGCAGTCGAGTGGAAATGGAAATGGAAAAATAACTTCAATACTAACATTAAATCTGTCATCACGCTTCGTCAAAACTACTAGACAAATTTTAATGGTGTTTTCACAGTTAATTTGCGTATATCTTGAGGCACCGTGTAGGTTTCATTTCATCTAACTCAGATAATCCGGAAAAAAGACATCGTAATTGCAAATTTTATCCACACTGCTACTATAAATGCGAAAGTAACTCTGTCTGTTAAGTTTTCACAACTAACCTGCTCAAACGATTTCAATAAGATTTGCTATGGAAATAGCACGAACCGGGAACCAGAACACAACGCTACTTTAGAAAGTGTGTAACACAAGATAATTATTGATTTGAAGATATTGCATGAATTACGTAAAAATATGGACTTCTGAAAAATCTGTTTACTCTTTGACTTTTGAACTTTGTCACACACGTCAAAAGGCTGTTATTGGTTTATATGTGCTACTCAAAGTAACGGCTAAAACGCTTATACAATTTTCAGTGTATTTACTCCATACTTCCACACTATTTGTTGCACAATGTACACGGTGTATACTGCATAACTACTTCTGTAGCACAAAGCATAGATACGTACTCTTGCCCTTCCTCCTCTGGATGCACTATGAGTTGCTGCCTGCTGATGCATCATGGGTTGGGACCGCTTTATAGGCAGGGGGGGGGGGGGGGGGGAGGAAGGGAGGTTTGCCCAAGCAGGCAGACATGTGAGAGAAGCTGGCATTATTGCACATACAATGTCTTACTTACAACAAAACGACTGATATACGAGCAGAGCCATTGCTAATAGCCAGTCTACAATAAGAAATGTTTGTTTATAAGAATGCCAGGTGGTCATAATGTTTTATCAACTCGAAAAAATGAGTCAAGTTGCGTAGCATTCGTTTTAATTATTCAAGGTACATGTCTGAAGTTCTGGTACACGTTGAAATCCCCTCATGTGCCTCATCAGCTTGCTGATTTTATCACCAAACAAATCCTTTTCCCGCCAATTATGAATTAAGATTCGAATTCTTTTAACTTGGAATAGAGGTAATAGTTTAACGTGACCATAGTAATTTACATACGTATTTGTGCAATGTAAAGTGCCGTTTTACTGGTTTTCACATGGGCCCTCAGTCCAAAAAGCTTCGAGACTAGATTAATAAAAAAAATAGAGAAAATTTTGCACTTAGTCTTCCACACTTCAGTACAACTCACAGAACGTTCAAACAACCGTATGCAACTGTCAGAAAAATCGTTTTTTGGGGATGTTGTTCAAATCATGCAACACATTTGCAGCTTCTTCCGTCTTAGAGAAGCACCAGAGACCCATTGTATGCTTTGTCGTTTCATTGGAGGTTAGTAACGATAACACTCGTCACCCGCAATGTTTTTTTTTTTTTCAGAAAAGAATTGTGACGTTTTTTAATTTCATATAAGTCGTGGCAGACGTCCATGAGTCATCGTTTCTGTTCCGGAGTCAAGGTGTGCAGAACAAATTTTGCACATACGTTTCTCTTCTTCTGAACATCCTCGCGAATGTCTCAAACACTTCATTTAGAGACGTCCAGTTCGTTGCTCCAGTGCGATTTGCGGCACAACGTTGACTACCGTCGCACGTCCACTACTTAACACTGCCCGCTCACAGCTGACTCGTAGAATGCACGCCTGTTGGCTCCAGGTGCCGCTGTAATTACTGCACTGACGTCGCTTGTATGCCAGGAACAAAACCAGTCTCGGAACTTGTTGATAGGACAGTGTGCAATCTTAGTGTGGTGTGTGTACTGTAAGACCTTCGGAACACACACCATCAGATTATTTGACTTGTCGCTGTAACGAAGTAGGCGAGTGTCAGTAATATGTCTCGTGGTCTTATCGTGGCATGTTTATCTTCTGCCATTTGGTCAGACGATAGAAATGCTACTTGCACGCTTAGAGTAGCAGATTGACGGTGATCAACTTGAAACAGAACTTGATTAATTTTCACACACATTTATTAAAATAATAACAAGCAAAAAAATTACTTAACTTGGTTCTGGATGCTATTTACAATTGACAGTCTGAAGTTCCTTTGGTATTGGTACGTTAATTTTAATCTCACATATATCTCTGATACTTGACCAAAAGTGTCTATACCTTTATCTTCGTGCCTATGTACAGGAATATGGTAATCTTATTAGGCGCAGACTGAAACTTGATTATAAACTGCTACAGACAAATGTAGAACTCGTACAGACTGGTGCAGACAAATACAGACTGATAATTGGAGGTCTATACACTCGTTATAATTCCTCGCATGTTCATGTATCACTGCGGGAGTGTGATCCGCGAGGAGAAAAGGGTCTACGTTAGCAGCAATCTCATTGGCTGCATTACATATTAATACGCAGATTGGCGGAAGGAGAATTTGGTCCGTCTCTACGGCAGCGCCATCTCGTAGTGCGGAGACGGACGAACGCTACGCCTGCGCTGTTGTGCTTAGCGGGGCGCGCTCTAGTGGAAAAGTTGTGTACGTGCTGACTACACGGAACTATGTACACAACACTTACATGCTATGAAAACATGTAGTTTAAATGAAGCAATGCATTAAAGATCTCTCAGAGGAACATAATTTTTTGTAAGATGTGCTGGAAGGTATATTGGCGGCTAAAGCTACCAGAATGTGGTTCATTGAAATAATGCTATTTTCGTTTGACATCACCTCAGTGTAAAGACTCCAAAATTAGCTTCTTAAACTTAAAAAATCCTATATTTAAGGCTTGAAGTAGGTTCGAAGGGATGTTGCCTGCCGTAGATGTGTAGAGATGAAAGGACATTCGCGTGATGGACGAACTTGGACAACTGTATCGAACCGGTGGTCGGAGTGTGTAATAATAGCGCCTCTGGCTCGTCTCGGCCTAGACGGCGGCGGCTTTCGCCAGTAGCGTTATGTGTAGAGTTTCGAATCCTGCCTCGCGCGTGCGTTACTGTACGGCTGCTCAGCAACTTGCAGGCGCGCGACTCAGCGCTGCTGTTAAGACTGCCCACCTATTCCGAGGGGCGAATTCTCGGTGTGGCCCCTACCTCCGCTCCAATATCTGGAGCAGCCAGCTAATTCCCGCTACCTCGCCGCTGCGGATTCCCTCATCTGGCGCCGCGGCACGTCCCGACGTCGACCATATCGGCTAACTCGCCCCCGCGACTGGTCTCTGCTAGTCTCTTATGGCGACCCGTGACGTCACGGCTGCCGCCTTTGTCTCCCGCTTATTGCTCTGTGGGAGCAAAACGCTCGTCCGTTGACGCTGCCTGCGTTTGAGGCCAGCCGCCGGGGTGCGTGTGTCTGTCACCTGTCCACATTACTAGTGAGGGCACCCAATCATCGTCACCGACTTCGTACAAATTTTTATGCAGGTCAGGTGACAGAAGTGGGCACTCCGGATGGTCAAGCGTTCGGAAAAAAATAACATTATTAGTGCTGTGAGACTTTAACTTTTCCCAGTGAATTGAATGTTGAAATAACTTACGGATTTTCTGTCGGGTGTCGTCGTCGAAGACCGCCGATATTTCGACAGGAACACACCCTGCCATTCTCAAGGCACAAATGCAAGGAATAAGAAATGTGCAAGCAAATTTAATACCTCGTTCCACCGAGGAGAAACAAGGAAGACACCACACATAGAACAAGTGTGAACACAACCAAAGATAACCAACATCACAAATATCGATAGTTACTATTAATCAACAGGTGAGGTAGCACTAATTCTGTCCCTCTGTTTTTTTTATCAGAGACTAAGTCGGATTCCAAGCAGCATTTAAACAAAATCCACCATCTCTGTTAATAAGGTTGCTTGATAGTCTGATTTCAACAGCTTCCTTAATAACACTATCCCAATAGCTGGACGTGTAAGCCAGAATCTCCATGTTGTTGTATTCCATAGGATGACCGGTGTCAAGGCAATGTTCTGCATCCTATGGAATACAACCCGTAAGTTATTTGAACATTATTAGTGCTGATGGGACGCGGCACGAGCCATGCACGTTAGCGCAGTATCTAGTTGCCGGTTGGCGCAACGTACAGAATATACACTCATGCTCATAAATTAAGGATAGTTGCAGAATGTGGTGCTACACAAGGGAACATAGGGAACACACACGACACAGATCTGTTAGTCCACGATATTGCTGATAAATTGAGAAAACCGTCCCGAAACACATGCGCTACAAAACACCACTGTTTCTTGAGCATGTACTCCGACATCAATATGGGATATGACCACCGTGCACACGTACACAGGCCGCACAACGGGTTGGCAGACTCTGGATCAGGTGGTCGAGCAGCTGCTGAGATATAGCGTCCCATTCTTGCACCAGTGCCTGTCGGAGCTCTTGATGTGTCTTAGGGATGTGAAGACGTGCAGCGATACGTCCACCGAGGGCATCCCAGATGTGCTCGATAGGGTTTAGGTCCGGAGAACAGGCAGGCCTTTCCATTCGCCAGATATCTTCTGTTTCAAGGTACTCTTCCACGATTGCAGGTCGGTGGAGCCGTGCGTTATCATCCATCAGGAGTCAGTGAGGCCGAGTCAGTTGCCGCGCAGCTCCCCTCAACTTGCACGGACATTGCCGCTCCCATCATTTAAAAAAAATTTAAAAAAGATTTTTTTAAATTTTAACTACCGCTTTCACCAGATGACGGTACACTGGACGTGAATGTTGGGCAGTGGCTATAGGGCAATGTTCAACGTTACTATGTTATAAATAGCGTATATTACCTGAGGATGCATCTATAAGTGGGGCGAAACCGGTCGACGATTTAATAAAAATCATTCATATACAGCCACTGCGGAATTTTCTTTGAATAAAAATGTCGAGGTTTGGCTGTGGATTCCCGCCCTACAAAACAACATCAGTAGGGAGGTGGGACCCACTGCACCCCTGAAAAGGCGGACATACTGGTGCAAAATGACGTCCCGATACACCTGACCTGCTACAGTTCCTCTGTCAGACACATGCAGCGACGTACGTGCACCAATCATAATGCCACCCCTCACCATAAAACCACGAGCTCCTTACTGGTCCCTTTCAAGGACATTAAGGGGTTGGTATCTGGTTCCTTGTTCACGCCAGATGAAAACACGGCGAGACTCACTGTTCAGACTATACCTGGACTCGTCCGTGAACATAACCTGGGACCACTGTTCCAATGACCATGTACTGTGTTCTTGACACCAGGCTTTACGGGCTCTCCTGTGACCAGGGGTCTGTGGAATGTACCTTACAAGTCTCTGGACGAATAAACCGTGTCTGTTCAGTCGTCTGTAGACTGTGTGTCTGGAGACAACTGTTCCAGTGGCTGCGGTGAGGTCCCGAGTAAGGCTACCTGCAGTACTCCATGGCCGTCTGCGGGCACTGATGGTGAGATATCGATCTTCTTGTGGTGTTGTACACTGTGGACGTCCCGTACTGTAGCGCCTGGACACGTTTCCGTCTACTGGAATCGTTGTCATAATCTTGAGATCACACTTGGTGGCACACAGAGGGCCCGTGCTACAACCCCTGTTGTGTTTGACCAGCCTCCAGTCGCCCTAGTATTCTACCCCACATAACGTCGTCCATATGTGGTCTTTGAGCCATTTTCAACACACAGTCACCATTAGCACGTCTATAAACGTCTGCACACTTCCGTTGACATGCACATGCTACTGTTTACAACCCTGCGTATATGAACTCCTGCCAGCGCTGCCTTGCGACGACCGCAGGTCATATGCACCCCATAGTCATACCACGAGGTGATTTAAACCCGCAAACCGCCCACCAGAGCGTTGTTTCACCATGTAGCAGCATTATCCTTCATTTATGAGCAGGAGTGTAGATGAAGTTGTAGATGTAAATGTAGATATAGAATGTAAAATAAAATGGGACGCTGATTCAGGAACTGCTTGAAAAAGAAATATATCCATGAGTGTGTGCTAAAGGAAACATTACACTCATAAACAGATGATTACAATAACTCTCTGTAAATAGACAGTCAGACTTTCAAAAACGAAGTTACTTTCCTCACATTGAAAAGAATACGAAGATTCGTTCTTCTCTAGTTGATCCTCTTATCACAATTCATTAATACCACATTGTGGGAAGACAGACATCCTCCGTGATCGAACAGGCAGCTTCGACTTTTAGCGTTTATAAAGTCACTTTCTCTCTGTACATGCCTCTCTCTATCTATTATCTATATATGCGATTGTTTACAACCCTTTGCTCAGGAACAGATTTCGGTACCAAGCTGAAATTTGTCAGGTAGTAAGGGTGCGTTTCCTTGGCGCTGTAAAATATTTAAGGTTGTAAGTAAATAGAGTCAAAAGATCGAACGATATATGTCACATACTTTGACTCTCACAGATTCACTCATCTAAACGTATTGGTGAGCTATGTACAAACACGTCGAGCCTGCTGGCCTGGCGACAAAGTTGAAAACTGTGAGGTCGCGGGTTCGATTCTCGGCTCGACCGCCGATATTTCGGTCTTCGTCTTAACCCAGCCTTCCCTTCTCAACGATGTGAGAAGTCTGCAAAAGGGACATGTGGTTCGGTTTCCACGCTAAACTGTAGGCTGCTTTTCCCCGGTTGTTATTATTATTACTATGTACATACGTAGCGAAGTTTGTACGGAACCTTCATAGTGTGAGTCCTTTACGCACTGTTTTTCTTTATTTTATTTTATTGCGCTCTCGGCTGTATGTCGTGAATGTCTTCATAATCTCTTCTTGTGAAATATGTGTCTGGGAAAGACGCAAAGCTTCTGCCATTTCGGTAACTGCCAATGCTATTTTGTTTTCGTCCTTGATCGTAGTTTCGTAGTTTACATAGTTGTGGAAACTCAATATGCAGTGAGATAAATAGTAATAAAACACTTTTCCACTGGACATGCGCAGCGAGACATCGACACGAACAACATCCACAGTCTTGTCAAATGTGTCGTTGATTAAAATATCTCTCAAACATGTGGAATTCGCTCTATGTTTGACAAACATGTAGACCAGCGCCGCGCGCAGCTAAATTTTTGACAAACCTAATGAAGTCTGACAGATGGTTTGATCGTGTGCGGGTTGATTTAGACATCTCCAACAGCCAGCACGTAATCGCACCACTCTTCAGGTCAAGGAAGTATCGAAAATAAGCTTGCATCTCGATGAAACTTTAATCAACATATCCCACAGGTATGCAAATACTAGGTTACCAGCTGGGTAGCGTTCGTCACGCAATACTTTCTATTTCGGGCACTGTACTTGCTCCCTACTTGCGCTATCCTCCCTTATTCTTGCTGCGAAATGACCAGAGAAGCTGCCGTCGTAATGTCGGAATAGTTTAGGTGGGCGGCACAGATAGTGGTAGAAAAATTTCCGACGCTGTGACAGAAATAGTTGCTTGCTGAGACTCCCTGCAGAAACGCTGGTACTCCACTGTTCGTCACAAGATCGCGTGTTGCCTATCGCTGACACTTACCCACACACCCACCCACCCACACCCCCCCCCCCCCCCCCCACACACACACACACACACACACTCACTCACACACACACACACACACACACACACACCTATCTGTTTAACTTCTCCCTGACAGTCTCTCCTCCTGCTGTTTCTGGAACACCATATCAAACCGAGAAGTGGGCGTCCGGATTTATCGCGCAGGGTAGTTACTTAGGGGCGCGGAAGCTTTCAGTTTCACGAACTTTTGAAATACTTCGAGCAAGCACTGTTACGCTAGTCCAGACTTTTCACCGCGTGCGCGGGTTGTGGGAGGTGTTTTTGAAACTAAGCAGACCGTTTAAGATACACGGTGGCACCTGTCAAGGAATGGAATTTTCCAGTCTCCGAGCTTTCAAATTTTTTCACTTGAACACTCGTGCTTGCTACGGTTGCACAGGAAGCGCGGTAGTTCAAATACACGCTAATACAAAAATAAATAAGTAAGTAATGACATAAACTTGTTATAGCAGGGATTCACAGTCATAAAATTGTTTTGAAAGACATCATCTTTACGCCAGTGACCGTTATAAGTTTTTATTACAGTATTGCAATTTCTGCCTTAGGCCATTATCAAGGGACATTATGGCTATAAGCCATGTCAACGTAATGTAAGCTGACACAGTTAAATACATTCGCCACGAATGTCACAAATTCGTCATTTTAATGGTACGTTGTCTCTCTGTAATGCCAACTACTGCTGAGATTGCTGCTGTAGATGCAATATGACCCGACAGTGTGAAATGAAACTGCTACGTAAAAACAAAAATGATTAATTAATTCACTTGCTCTTTGGTTTTTGTCTTTGACACAGCTGAGACAGGTACTGCACCAAAAAACTCTCTTTTGAGTTTTTTGCCTAGATGCATACATTATAAAATTTTTACCAATCTAATATAAACAATCTGTGAAAAAATTTCACTGTAGAGGAATATGTTTTTTCTTCATGGCTCCTGTAAGGAGAGAACGGGTTAGATACAGGAAGAGTTGGCGGTCGGTGGTTTCTGCTCGTCCGGTTCACAGAGAAAGCCAGGTAAAGTCGGAGAAAACTGCTACAACTCACGATGAACACGCCATCTCCGTTAGCAGTCGCAGTAAGATTTTCTTTTCTGAAAACACTTTCAGAATGATAAGGTTGGACAACAGTGGCAGTATGATATCTTCTAACAAACTGGTCACTTGGGGAACGTCTTGAACATACAAGCTGACGGCGAAATATTGCGCTTCGTTCGGACCGTGATAGAAGCAGATTCGCCCAGTATCGTCAATTCGCGAAGAAATCACTATGCGCTGTGTTGCTAAACACACAAACAGTTTTTATGAAGGCCCGACGATCAAACACCGAATAAATGTTCGTAAAAATATTTACCTCTTTTTTTCCAAATTCAGTATTTATTCTTGATAATCGCAATTACATGTTGACTTTTACACTTCACATTACTTCTATATGCAAACTTAGCTGACCTCAAAAAGGCACAATGTCCAATCGGCATTTCTCACCTCCAACAATTACAAGAAAACGTAGATGCTACTCTTTCTTTCAGCAAAGAGGGTTGTCGTCAGAGCAAAGAGCGTTGTCGTATCAAATTACGGTAGCGCATCATCACTGGCACTCACAGCCGGGATATTACAATCATATTATATTAAGTAGGGAAATTAAGAAACTATATGCTACTTGCGACCGTGTATTCTTGTGCCTACCACTGCCAGCAATCATGCACGATGACTATGTTCCTCACTAAGCTCACCTGCAATATTGTAGTAGGAACAACTAGCCTCTCATAACCATGTTAGACGACCTTATTCAAACTTAGTGAGAGATATTAGCATCTTTGTTGCCTTAAAGACATTCTTGACTAATTGCCTTAGAGACATCTTGATTAACATCAACTCATCACAACCAATCCCAAAGGTAACTAACGTGAGGTTTTGGTATTGGCATCTTGGTTGCCTTACAGATATTCTTGACTAAGATCAACTCACCACGTCCAATCTCAAAAGTAACTAACGCTCACGAACGTCAAACAGTGTATTTAAAGCAAACCAGATTTGTAACCTCATAGAGATGCAAGTAGCCCTCTCTTATGCGACTGGCGTGAAATTTGAATAGATATCGTCATTCAGATATAGAAACACGCCTACCAACTTTCATTCATATCGCACAACTTCTTCTTGGTTCTTCAAGTCTTTTTTCTGTTAGTGTAGATAAAAATGTGTGCTTCAGAGTGCACACTCCCAAAACCAGCCGGAAGAACTCGATTAAACTATCAGCCTTTCTTAGAGAGTGAGGCCAGTAATAGATATGAGACCGATGATCTTGCTATTTGGTCACCTCCTCCAAATCAACCAGCCACTATAATGAGTCAGTAGGAAAAAGGAGAGAAGGAAACATAGTGGGTGAATATGGATTGGGGCTAAGAAATGAAAGAGGAAGCCGTCTGGTAGAATTTTGCACACAACATAACTTAATCATAGTTAACACCTGGTTCAAGAATCAAGAGAAGGTTGTATACATGGAAGATTCCTGGAGATACTAAAAGGTATCAGATAGATTATATAATGGTAAGACAGAGATTTAGGAATCAGGTTTTAAATTGTAGGACATTTCCAGGGGCAGATGTGGACTCTGACCACAATCTATTGGTTATGACCTGTAGATTAAAACTGAAGAAACTGCAAAAAGGTGGGCAATTAAGGACATGGGATCTGGACAAGCTGAAAGAACCAGAGGTTGTACAGAGTTTCAAGGAGAGCGTAAGGGAACAATTGACAGGAATGGGGGAAAGAAACACAGTAGAAGAAAAATGGGTAGCTCCGTGGGATGAAGTAGTGAAGGCAGCAGAGGAACAAGTAGATAAAAAGACGAGAGCTGCTAGAAATCCTTGGGTACAGACGAATGGAAAAACTGGTAGATGCGGACATCGGGGAGGACCAGTTTAGATTCCGTAGAAACGTTGGAACACGTGAGGCAGTACTGACCTTACGACTTATCTTAGAAGAAAGATTAAGAAAAGGGAAACCTACGTTTCTAGCATTTGTAGACTTGGAGAAAGCTTTTGACAATTTTGACTGGAATACTCTCTTTCAAATTCTGAAGGTGGCAGGGGTAAAGTACAGGGAGCGAAAGGCTATTTACAATTTGTACAGAAACCAGACGGCAGTTGTAAGAGTCGAGGGGCATGAAAGGGAAGCAGTGCTTGGGAAGGGAGTGAGACAGGGTTGTAGCCTCTCCCCAATGTTATTCAATCTGTACATTGAGCAAGCAGTAAAGGAAAATTCGGAGTAGGTATTAAACTTCATGGAGAAGAAGTAAAAACTTTGAGGTTCGACGATGACATTGTAGATCTGTCAGAGACAGCAAAGGACCTGGAACGTTGAACGGAATGGACAGTGTCTTGAAAGGAGGATATAAGATGAACATCAACAAAAGCAAAACGAGGATAATGGAATGTAGTCAAATTAAATCGGGTGATGCTGAGGGAATTAGATTAGGAAATGAGACACTTAAAGTAGTAAAGGAGTTTTGCTATTTAGGAAGTAAAATAACTGATGATGGTCGAAGTAGAGAGGATATAAAATGTAGACTGGCAATGGCAAGGAAAGCGTTTCTGAAGAGGAGAAATTTGTTAACATCGAATATAGATTTATGTATCAGGAAGTCGTTTCTGAAAGTATTTGTATGGAGTGTAGCCATGTATGGAAGTGAAATATGGACGATAACTAGTTTGGACAGGAAGAGAATAGAAGCTTTCGAAATGTGGTGTTACAGAAGAATGCTCAAGATAAGATGGATAGATCACGTAACTAATGAGGAGGTATTGAATAGGATTGGGGAGAAGAGAAGTTTGTGGCACAACTTTACTAGAAGAAGGAATCGGTTGGTAGGACATGTCCTGAGGCATCAAGGGATCACAAATTTAGCATTGGAGGGGAGCGTGGAGGGTAAAAATCGTAGAGGGAGACCAAGAGATGAATACACTAAGCAGATTCAGAAGGATGTAGGTTGCAGTAGGTACTGGGAGATGAAGAAGCTTGCACAGGACAGAGTAGCATGGAGAGCTGCATCAAACCAGTTTCAGGTCTGAAGACCACAACAACAACAACAACAACACTAGAATGAGATTTTCACTCTGCAACGGAGTTTGCGCTCATATGAAACTTCCTGGCAGATTAAAAGTGTATGCCGGACTGAGACTCGAACTTGGGATCTTTGTCTTTCGCGGGCAAGTGCTCTACCATTTGAGCTACCCAAGCACGACTCACGCACTGTCCTCACAGCTTTACTTCCGTCAGTACCTCGTCTCCTACTTTCCAAACATTTACAGAAGCTCTCCTGCGAACCTTGCGGGACTAGAACTCTTGAAAGACAGGATATTGCGGAGACATGACTTAGCCACAGCCTGGGGGATGTTTCCAGAATTAGATGTTCACTCTGCAGCGGAGTGTGCACTGATATGAAACTTCCTGGTAGATTGAACTTGTGTGCCAGACCGAGACTCGAATTCGGTACCATTGCCTTTTGCGGGTAAGTGTTCTACCATTTGGTTTGCAGGAATTCTTCTGTAAAAGTTTGGAAGGTAGGAGATGAGGTTTTGGCAGAAGCAAACCTGTTAGGATTTGGCTTGAGTCATGCTTGGGTAGCTCAGATGGCACAGCACTTGCCTGCGGAAGGCTAAGATCTCGAGTTCGAGTCTCGGTCCGGCACACTGTTTTAATCTGCCAGGAAGTTTCAACCAGCCACTATTAGAAACCCTGCTCGAGAATCCGCAAACCACTGTGAGCGGTTTGTAAACCAGCAAACACGATACTGGCACTGAAGTGGCGAGTGTATTAGCATGTTAGCCGAAAGGGCACAGAAAGAAAGATAGACGCGAGTGGAGGCGGAAATTGTGCAGAGGCGGCGGAGCGCGCAGTTGGAGTGTGGAGTGCGGCAGTTAGGGTGGAGTTGTAGCGGAGCAGGCAGCGGCCAGCCGTGGCCCGAGGCGGTGGCATTGTTTGCGCGGAGCTGGGCGCAGGCAGCGCCAATCTGGGAGCACAAAAGCGCCGGCTCTCCCCTCCCTGGCTCCAGACAGCGCTCCCTGATCACCCGCCTACCTGCGACCTCCTTGCCCACCGTCAGTATTCGCTCACAACATTACTGTCCAGCGCCATACCGATGCGTACTATTCCACTTTTATGTCCCTGTCACGCGTCACCTTCTCTATCTGGTCAAAACCGTATGTACATTCCTATATAATACGGAATTGACCACTTCAAGGCACGACAGGTGGAGGTGGGCAGTATTGTGTTGCCAGGTTTAACAGCAGAATGGATCGGTCATGAGAGCTCAGGGGTCAGAGGTCTTTTCGAGGATTTCCTGAAAGTAACTAATGGTATGATAAATAAGAGACCTTGATATTCACCAATGGCATTTCATTTGAAGTATATTATGCTAAGAGCTCTGTTCATGTGTCGATATGTAGTAGTTGAATTGTTATTATTATTTGTGTTACGCTCTTGAAGAGCGCATTCAGACTAAACTTCATGTCCATTTCCCTTTTGTTTTCTCTTCACTTTCTGCCCAAACTTCCCTCATTTGTTTACTGTGTTTCTGATTCCGTTCTTCGGTCTACTTCAGGTCCTTGTGCTGTGTTTCTGCTTCCGTTCTTCGGTCCACTTTAGGTCCTGTGTTCTCTTTGGCTTCTCTTTTCTCCTTTTCGCCCAGTATTCCTTCATCCTCTGGCTGTGTTCTTGTCACCTCTGTTTGGCCCATTGTGTTCGTCTGTTGTGTGGTCTCTCTTGTAGTTTGTTTCTTCTGATCAGGTTCCTAAGTAGTGTTTTGTTTTGTATAGTTTCCTGTGTGATGTTGAGTTGTTCCATGTCATTTCTTACGTGATTCATCCGTTCGTTGTCTTTCCTTGTGATACCCAGTCCAAGATCTGTCTCGTTATCCTATGTGGTACCATTCTGCTGAGGTGTCCGTAAAACTGTAGCCTTCCTTTCCTGATTTGGTCTGTTATTTTCTCTGTGTGTACGTATAGTTCTTCAGCTGGCCTCTTTATCCATACCTCATCTTTTTGCGTCGCCCTGAATATTTTCCTGAGTATTTTTCGTCTTCTCTATCTGTCTGATTCGTGTCTGTCCTACTACTGTGGTGTCGACTGCACGTAGTGCTTCTGGTAGCACCACCGTCTCGTAGTGTCGTAGCTTGGCTTTTCGTGGGACAGCTTTCGTATTGTAGTAATTCCAAGTCAGTTTGTAGGCCTTCTCTAGTTTCGCTATTCTCTCTCCATTAGATACATTATTTCCTCGTGTAATCTGTATTGTTTTTCCTAGGTACTTAAAATTTTCTGGTCTGTGTATTGTCCCATATTTTATGTGTAGTGGTGGGTGTTTTTTAGGTGCTCATGAACTGTGTTTTCTCGTGTGATTTCTGTAGTCCGGTCTTGGCTGCGGTTTCGTGTAGTTCCTCTACGGCTCTTACTGTTTCTGTTTCTCGTACCGTTACGATGGCTAAATCGTCTGCGAACCGTAGGCACTTGTCTCTTACTTTTCCCAACAAAACTCCTTCCTGTTTGTTTTCCCATTCCTTCAATATTTCGTCCAGTACCATGTTGAACAGCAATGGCGAAAGGCCGTCGCCTTGCCTGACTCCTGATTTCGAACTGTCCTGAGAGCTCCCCACAGAACTTCACTTTAGATTTCGTGCCGCGCGGGATTAGCCGAGCAGTCTCGGGCGCTGCAGTCATGGACTGTGCGGCTGGTCCCGGCTGAGGTTCGAGTCCTCCATCGGGCATGGGTGTGTGTGTGTTCGCCCTTAGGATAATTTAGGTTAAGTAGTGTGTAAGCTTAGGGACTGATGACCTTAGATGTTAAGTCCCATTAGATTTCACACAAATTTTTTAGATTTCGTGTTTGTAACTGTTTGCTGAATTATGGTTAGTGTCTTCCTATGTACTCTATATTCTTTCAGGATTTTAAAGAGGGTTTCTCTATCTACTGAGTCCTACACCTTCTTGAAATCGCCGAAGTTGATGGTTATCAGAATGAGATTTTCACTCTGCAGCGGAGTGTGTGCTGATATGAAACTTCCTGGCAGATCAAAACTGTGTGCCGGACCGAGACTCGAACTCGGGACCTTTGCCTTTCGCGGGCATGTGCTCTACCATCTGAGCTGAGATGGTTATGTTCCGTTTGTGTTGCAGCATCATCTTAAAGTTCCATATCTGTTCAGCACACGACCTGTTTTTACGAAACCCAGCCTGGTATTCGCCAGTAAGGTGGTCTGTTTACTTCTCTATTCTATTTAGCAGTGCTTTCGAAAGTACCTGGAAATGGAAAAAAGAACACATTGACACCGGTGTGTCAGACCCACCATACTTGCTCCGGACACTGCGAGAGGGCTGTACAAGCAATGATCACACGCACGGTACAGCGGACACACCAGGAACCGCGGTGTTGGCCGTCGAATGGCGCTAGCTGCGCAGCATTTGTGCACCGTCGCCCTCAGTGTCAGCCAGTTTGCCGTGGCATACGGAGCTCCATCGCAGTCTTTAACACTGGTAGCATGCCGCGACAGCGTGTACGTGAACCGTATGTGCAGTTGACGGACTTTGAGCGAGGGCGTATAGTGGGCATGCGGGAGGCCGGGTGGACGTACCGCCGAATTGCTCAACACGTGGGGCGTGAGGTCTCCACAGTACATCGATGTTGTCGCCAGTGGTCGGCGGAAGGTGCACGTGCCCGTCGACCTGGGACCGGACCGCAGCGACGCACGGATGCACGCCAAGGCCGTAGGATCCTACGCAGTGCCGTGGGGGACCGCACCGCCACTTCCCAGTAAATTAGGGACACTGCTGCTCCTGGGGTATCGGCGAGGACCATTCGCAACCGTCTCCATGAAGCTGGGCTACGGTCCCGCACACCGTTAGGCCGTCTTCCGCTCACGCCCCAACGTCGTGCAGCCCGCCTCCAGTGGTGTCGCGACAGGCGTGAATGGAGGGACGAATGGAGACGTGTCGTCTTCAGCGATGAGAGTCGCTTCTGCCTTGGTGCCAATGATGGTCGTATACGTGTTTGGCGCCGTGCAGGTGAGCGCGGTACATCCAAACCGTCATCGAACCCATAGTTCTACCATTCCTAGACCGGCAAGGGAACTTGCTGTTCCAACAGGACAATGCACGTCCGCATGTATCCCGTGCCACCCAACGTGCTCTAGAAGGTGTAAGTCAACTACCCTGGCCAGCAAGATCTCCGGATCTGTCCCCCATTGAGCATGTTTGGGACTGGATGAAGCGTCGTCTCACGCGGTCTGCACGTCCAGCACGAACGCTGGTCCAACTGAGGCGCCAGGTGGAAATGGCGTGGCAAGCAGTTCCACAGGACTACATCCAGCATCTCTACGATCGTCTCCATGGGAGAATAGCAGCCTGCATTGCTGCGAAAGGTGGATATACACTGTACTAGTGCCGACATTGTGCATGCTCTGTTGCCTGTGTCTATGTGCCTGTGGTTCTGTCAGTGTGATCATGTGATGTATCTGACCCCAGGAATGTGTCAATAAAGTTTCCCCTTCCTTGGACAATGAATTCACGGTGTTCTTATTTCAATTTCCAGGAGTGTATATACAAGCATAGTTTCGCAAAGGTCGATCTTGCATCGAACAGATATGGAATTTAAAAACAATTTTGCAAATGAGAAGATACAGAAATATTTTGGTAACTTTTGTCAATTTTAAAAAGGCTTACGATTCAGTACAATGACAAACATTATTTCACCCTTTAGAGGAGTTCAGGATTAACAGGTAAACAGGTCAATTATTCAACAGGCATTAGCAGATACAGCGTCTGAAGTTAAATTCATGGGAGAAACATCAGAAGCATTTCATATCCATACTGGTGTTCGCCAAGGAGATGGACTGCCCCCCCCTTCTGTTTAACATGGTTCTGAAAAAAATTGTGAGGACATGGGAAAAGGAAATAAAAGGAATTCAGCATGAGATTAAAAAAGAGCAGAGAATTAGGGTGAAGTGTCTAGCTTTCGCGCACGATCTTGCCATTCTATCGAACATCAGAGAGGAAGCCAAACTTGTATTGGAAAAACTACACGAAATCTCACAGACAACTGGGCTACAATCTCCTAAGAGAAAACACAGTATATGGAAAACAAACCTGCAGATAATCTCTCCATTACTACTCAATACGGGAAACTAGCATAAGTTGCCCATTTCAGATATCTGGGAGAGATAATCCAACCATCACGACAGTACTCAATAGCCAACAAAGATAGAATCTTCAGATTACAAAAAGCATATAAGCTCACTTTGAATCATAATAATAAGAAATCTATTTCTGTCAATGAGAAACTAAGGTATTACAACATAGTAGTCCTACCAGAAGCACTTTATGCTGCAGAAACTGCAGTGATTCGTGGGCAGTATGAATATCAGTGAGACTGGAAAGCAGGAAAGAAAAATTCTGAGGAAAATATATGGACCAGTGTTTCGGGAAAGAATTTGGATGAAGAGGCCAACTAGAGGGATTTACAAAGACATAGAAATAATAACAGACATCATTTGAAAGAGAAGGATGAAATTTTATGGACATGTCAGCAGGATGAATAAAAGCAAGCTCACAAAACAAATCGTTGAGACAGTAAACAAGAGCAAAAATAAGACAAAGTGGATCACTGAAACAGAAGAAGATATTAAAGAACTGGGGATCACACAAGACAACATAAACAACAGAGAACAGTTTAGAAACGTCATAGAGAAACACACACTTAAACAAGAACATACGGAGAACAGAACGGGAAAAAGATGGTCGGAAGAACGCAGTGAACGTATGAAGAGAATTTGGGAAGCACGAAGAAATAAGAAGAAATCATGACTACTCAAGCTCAATCGCTCTCTCAAAATGGAGTAATCAAAAATTATACTATATGAAATAAAATCGTCATAGCTTCCGAACGGTTTGCATTAGGATGTTCAAACTGCACGGTTGGCCATTGGGCATGATGGGAGTTAGTATCCGCTATATGGTTTGGTTTAGTGATGAAGGCCACTTTGATTTGGATGGGTTCATCACTAAGCAAAATTGGTGCTTTTGGGGGACTGGGAATCCGCATTTCGAGATCGAGGAGTCTCTTCATCCCCTAAGCATGACTGTGTGGTGGTCCGGTCAAAGAATAATTGATGCAATATTCCCTGATGGCATGGTGACTACCAAACGGTGCGTGAAAGTTTTTGAAGATGATTTCATCCGCATTATCCAAAGTGACCCTGACTTCGACAAGATGTGGTTCATGCAAGACAGAGCTCGACCCATCGGAGCAAGAGAGTGTTTGATGTCGCAGAGGAGCACTTTGGGGACCGCGTTCTGGCTCTGGGGTACCCAGAGGCCACTGGCATGGGCTTCGATTGGCCGCCATATTCTCCGTATCTGAACACATGTGACTCCTTTTTGTGGGCTATATTAAAGATAAGGTGTACAACAAGCCCGAAATCATTGCGAAGCTGAAAACAGCCATTCAGAAGGTCTTCGACAGCATCGATGTTACGAATTTCGCTATTCGTCTGCGCCACATCATCGTCAATGATAGCTGGCATATCGAACATGTCATAACCTAAATCCGAATATCTGTAGTGATGTTTACATGTTGAATAAAATGTGTGCACTCCATAGTTTTTAACTAATTTACGCTTTTTCATATATTTCACTAATTTTCACCCTGTAGTTAAAGATATATTATGTCAGAAACATTGAGACGCGCCAAAATCCACGTTTTCTTGAATTGTCTATTAATGTATGCCATACGATAGAAAAATAACTTTATAATTGCTCTGTGACACATCGGGACGAGGTTGGCCTGACAAGCGTAATCCGCTCTTCAGCCAAGATGCTCTAAAGGATATAAAGATTGAAAACCATTTTAAAGGTATGGACTATATAGAGATAAAACGATCATCTTTTTGAATGTTGGTGCCCTTCTTCCTTTCTGTGCTTGCCGGGAAAAGCTGAAGAGACACTGCATCTTACGCATAAGATTTTTTTCTTTACCAAAACTAGGTTCAGCACTTTTTTCGCTATATTCAGTGGGACTAATTTATTGTTTCGTCTGAAAATTATTGTAATAAGGTAACATTTTTAATTTCAGCTTAAAGCTATTTTTAAACATGTAAATGAGTGATAATTAGACGTGAAATTTTGTGCTGATTTACCTATATAGTTAATATGTTACCTAACACACGAAATATTCTATGTTCATATCATGGCGAAAATTAGGCCTGCTAATAATACCGATAAGTTCAGGTTTCTGACCGAAGCTACTGCCGTGTTATCCTCAGGCAGTGGCGTCATCATTTGTGATGTGGAAGAGCACCTGCTCAGGACACTGCTCTTCTGGCCATTGTCGGGCAGGTCTAGAAATACTAGGTCACGAAACAAATATTTATATAGCTTGACACATTCGTTACAAGAAGCTAACATCCTGTATTCATGCTGCCATTTTTAAAACTTGTTACCTGCAGACAAATAAAAGGGTTACTACTTTTTTTCTTTTTTCGTCCATTTCAGACCGAACATCGCACCATTTTGCGAATTGCTTACGATTTTTGATGCTGTAGTCGGGTTTCCCGTTATTTTTGGTGTGTTAAGACGCTTATCTTTTTGTTGACCGTTGACAGTTTCACATGCATTTCTATTTACTTTGTCGCATAACGCTATGTTTCAGTCATCTCCTAGAGTGTTATCGCGGCTGTATGCCGTACATTTGTCTTCTTGCGCGTGTATCTGAAGGAAGGCACGCGAATTTCAAGGTGTTGCTGAAACTGAAGATATTTGCACGCGTTGTTGACGTTCAAGATATTCTCTCTCTCTCTCTCTCTCTCTCTCTCTCTCTCTCTCTCTCTCTCTTTCTGGCGCACGCGTGTCTGTGTGTCTGGGGAGGGGGGGGAGGGGGTGGAAGTGGTGGTTATTTATACAGACATGTTTTTAAAACATGAGCAGAACTGAACGTACTCAGACATTTTTCTCTTTACTTATTCTGATCAACACTAAACTGATACACAATATTTTTAGCGCAACGCAGTCTGACTTTCAATAATCCCTACTAAAGAATGGCCCTTACTAACAATAACCTATACCTTTCATGAATCACTTACCTCACAAAAATCTTCGTTACTCGAACTACAGCAATACAGCGACCGCCAATACTGTCAGCTAAATAAAAGATTCTAACTACTGAAGACACTAACAACTGATAGGCATAGATAGCAAATGAAAGATTTTGATAGACAACAAACAACGTGATTACCTTAATAATGTTCAAAAGTCATAATATATATAGCAGTTCATGACATCAAGTCTTACAAATTTACTGTCTCTGATGGACACACGTCCAGATCATCCTCTCTCAAAATTCTGCCATTTCTCTCCCCACATCCAGCACTGCTGGCGGCTCACCTCCAACTGCGCAACGCTACGCGCTGTTCACATCCAACTGCCCAACACTACAATAGCGAAAATTCCAACAATGCAAACCAGCCACAGACTGAACACAGCACAGTCAGTGATTTTCATACAGAGCGCTACGTGGCGTTACCAACATAAAAACCTAAACAGCCTACTGACAAGCGACTTGGCAGCGACACATGATGCGAAAGTTACTTTCGTCCTTAAGTTTTTCACACCAGTGTACAAGCATTTCCAACACTATAATCAGGTATTTCGCCCAAGCCCTGCAATCTACTTCATTCCTCTTGGCAGGGAGTGTTGAGGAATTGGTTACCATGTGAGAAAGTGCAGTTCTTTGAGCGTGCACGTCGTTTCCTCAGCGACTGTTCCGCCCAGCCTGCTCTCGTGTGTGGAGTAGTCACACACACACACACACACACACACACAGCTCGTCTGCTCCCCCTGACAGCCGCAGACAGACGCGCTCCAGTAATTATAGGAGGGACAGCCGATGGGGCGCCATTGTGGCGCTGATGACGTGTCAGGGCGCCTTCTTACCGCGCCTCACCCCGCCCCACTTCGGCACGCACGCAGCTCAGCTGAGGACCTGCAGGCCCTCCAGATCTCGACTGTCAGCGGAGACCTCCAAATGCGTGACACGCATCCGTAGCACACACACACACACATAGGGTCCAGAGTTACAGTTACAAATTTCAGTTGAAATGTTTTGTGACAGACATGCCCCCAACGACTTGTCCACCTACGTGATACTCGATTATCAGCCAGCATACTACACAATTGCTACACCAAACAGAAATGCACATGATAAACGGCTATTCATTGGACAAATATATTATACCAGAAATTACATGTGATTACATTTTCACGCAATTTGGGTGCATAGATCCTGAGAAATGAGTACCCAGAACAACCACCTCTGGCCGTAATAGCGGCCTTGATACGCCTAGGCATTAAAACAGAGCTTGGATGGCGTGTACAGGTACAGCTGCCCATGCAGCTTCAACACGATACCACAGTTCATTAAGAGTGAGTAACTGGCGTATTGTGACGAGCCAGTTGCTCGGACACCATTGACCAGAGGTTTCCAATTGGTGAGAGATCTGGAGAATGTGCTGGCCAGGGCAGCTGTCGAACATTTTATGTATCCATTAACGCCCCTACAGGAGCTGCAACATGCAGTCATGCATTATCCTGTTGAAATGTAGGATCGAATGAAGGGCGGAGCCACAGGTCGTAACACACCTGAAATGTAACGTCCGCTGTTCAAAGTGCCGTAAATACGAACAAGAGGTGACCGAGACTTGTAACCAATGGCACCGCATACCATCACGCCAGGTGATACGCCAGTATGGCGATGACGAATACACGCTTCCAATGTGCGTTCACAACGATGTCGCCAAACACGGATGCGACCATCATGATGCTGGAAACAGAATTTGGATTCATCCGAAAAAATGACGTTTTGCCATTCGTGCACCCATGTTCGTCGTTGAGTACACCATTGCAGGCGCTCCTGCCTGTGACGCAGCGTCAAGGGTAACCGCAGCCATGGTCTCCAAGCTGATAGTCCATGCTGCTGCAAACGTCGTCGAACTGTTCGTGCACATGGTTGTTGTCTTGCAAACGTCCCCATCTGCTGACTCAGGGATCGAGACGTGGCTGCAAGATCCGTTACAGCTATGCGGATAAGATGCCTGTCATCTCGACTGCTAGTGATACGAGGCCGTTGGGATCCAGCACGGCGTTCCGTATTACCCTCCTGAACTCACCATATTTTGCTAACAGCCATTGCATCTCGACCAACTCGAGCAGCAATGTCGCGATACGATAAACGGCAATTGCGATATGCTGCAATCCGACCTTTATCAAAGTCGGAAACGAGATGGAACGCATTTCTCCTCCTTACACGAGGCACCACAACAACGTTTCACCAGGCAACGCCGGTCAACTGCTGTTTGTGTATGAGAAATCGGTTGGAAACTTTCCTCATGTCAGCACGTTGTAGATGTCGCAACCGGCGCCAACCTTGTGTGAATGCTCTGGAAAGCTAATCATTTGCATATCACAGCATCTTCTTCCTGCCGCCTAAATTTCGCGTCTGTAGCACGTCACCCTCGTGGTGTAGCAATTTTAATAGCCAGTAGTGTTCTTTCGGACTTGACCGAACCCGGGATCTCCTGCTTACATGGCAGACACTCTGTCCATCTGAGCCGCCGAGGGCACAGAGGATAGTGCGACTGCAGAGACTTATCCCTTGCACGCTTCCTGTGAGACCCACATTCCCAACTGCCCATTACACTCATTACTCGCGGCAGACAATCTTACCGTGTTCCGTAAGAGTTCGGGGAATACGTGTGCATCCGCACAGAAGAAGAAGGTCAATGGATTTGGGCTGAAAATCGTTAAAAGAAAGGCGTTTTTCGTTGCGACGGAATCTTCTCTCGAAATTCCAGTCACCAACTTTCTCCTCCGAATGCGAAAATATTTTGTTGACACCGACCTACATAGGGAGGAACGATCACCACGATAAAACGAGGGAAATAAGAGCTCCTACGGAAAGATATAGGTGTTCATTCTTTCCGCGCGCTATACGAGATTGGAACAATGGCTCTCAGTACTATGGGACTTAAAATCTATGGTCATCAGTCCCCTAGAACTTAGAACTGGTTAAACGTAACTAACCTAAGGACATCACACAACACCCAGTCATCACGAGGCAGAGAAAATCCCTGAAACCGCCGGGAATCGAACCCGGGAACCCGGGCGCGGGTTTATGTAGTTACTCCTGCGTCGTGTTGTCAATTGATTCGTTTATCTGTTTCTAAGTGAGTAATAGAGCAGTTTCTGGAGTACTGCAGATACTGCCTAAAACATAAAGAAGACATTTCCTTGAGACATTTAACATTTGTTACGTATACACATCAGTTATATCATCAGCGAAGTACGGCTCAAAGGACGATATATTTGTATAGCGGGTGGACTATATGACGAACATGTAAACTCCACTGTATTAATGGTACTAACTGAGGAAAAGCAATTATTGATAAATTATATAATCAGTTTTAGAGTCCCAAAAAATTGTGATAATAGTAATGATCTTTGAAAACAATTTATTTTCGTTACTGAAACAGAATCCAGACAGCCCTCGGTGGGTAATTACCTCCAGGCTGGGAACCATTGTGCTAGACTGTCAAGAAACACTAAACAGCAGTTGGGTTGGGAAGTCAGCTTATTCACCTGCTCTTACGCCCATAGATTTTCACCTTTTCCGTTCTCCAACAATGTTCAAGGAACTTCGTTTCCGGATGAAAATGCGGTCCGAACATGGGTCAAAGGCTTCTTCGCCTCAAAACCACTCTAGAACCGCAGAATCGAAAAGTTATCCCAGCGTTGTCAGACTGTTGTAAATGATGAAGGAGAACATATTTTTGTTCACTAAAGTTTCTGTTGTGCTGATTATACTTCTGGAAAAAACGCTACGAACTTAAACACCAACCCTGTCCTTGAACTTTGTCCAGTGATGCTCAGGTTTTTTTAGTGCTGCAGATGAGATTTTCATATTGACCTGCAGCGTGTCAGTTGTTCATTGTTCTTTATTCTATGAAACTGTACTGTGTTCTTTTTAGTACAGTCCACGGAGTATAGCTTTTGAAGCGCGGCATACGGCATTTAGCGACATAGCTTGAGACCTCAGATAACAACCAACTTGCCCTTCCACCGCGTCGTCGTGTCGCACGCAGGGCAGCCAACTTCCGCAGTGTCCTTTGCATACACGTGGAGGAGTTGTCAGTGAGGACGAGGTGCGGAGAGGGAGGGGGGAGGCAGGGGACAGTGATAACATTCAGCAGGCATGTCCTCCCTCCCTCTCCTCTCTCAGCCTCCCCCTCTTACCCCACTACTGTCTCCAGCGGGTAATTAATCTTGCAGAGTTGGGGGAACCCCCGGCCAGTGCTGTGACACGCTTTTACATTATTAGCGCGACGCAGGGCTGCCAACACCTACTGGTACACACACCCCTGGCCCATTCACGGTCCGGCCTGTACAGGGCTGCGTCGATGTCATCGTCGTTATGGGCACCCGCAGTCCCCGTTAATGCTGCTGTGTCCTTTCGAGGAAGCGTCGAGCTATCTAAGAGCTGATACTTAGGCACAGATCATCAAATTTCTATTGAAGCACACCGCTTGCCCTTAGAGACGTCAGCAGCGCTTCCTTTAAAGAAATTGTAAGGAGTCGATCCATTCGTCTCTTTACAAACTCAAGAGCTCTGAGACAGCTTCACCGACAACTCGTTTTTGGTCAAGAAAACTATCCGTCACGGCAAATAGCGGCTACCGAATTTTCTAGAGAGATAAAATCTCCTGTCCATAAATCAGAAAGGATTTGTGAAGCATCACTCTTGTCAAACACAGCTCTCCCTTTCCATACACGATATTCCTGAAAGCGTTCAACACTGCACCACACTAAAGACTGCTAACAAATGTCTGAGCATATAGCATAGTTTCTCAGATATCTTATTCACCCAAACACTATTTCACAAATAGTATGTATCTCTAAAACTTTAAAAAAAACTGATTAAAATCTTTTAGTTGTCTTGATCGCAAAAAAACCTTGCTTTACAGTTGATTACCAGTTTCGTTTGCTAAACAATCATCTACATATTTGTACAAGTAACCTCAAACCGAAAATTGCCTTAGGTTCTAATGAATTTAACAGTATTGAAAACATACTTTATTTCAATGTAATGATTGTTAGAAGTGTTAACATAGCACTCATGATAAGGCCTCTAGCTATGGACACCGTAGGCCAGAATGCCATGGCTCTCGGCACCATGTACATAACTGGAAAACACCTACCAGGTGCAAATGAGCAACAAACAATTTTAAGACATTGTAGAAAAAGGCAAATAGAAATAATGTAAACATACCCTGCTAACTAATGATCCAGGTTTCAATACACTATTTGTGAGGATGACACGGCGGTCGGTCAACAATCGCGTGATTGTCAGGGTTTGATCACGGGGTTTCCTTTCCCTTTGGGCTATACGAACAAAGTTATAGAGTGCAATCCTGAACTGATAGAGAAAACGAACAGTACCTTTCGTTAAAAATGACAGTACTGGACGAGATTAAGAAACAATAATAACAGATGCATGGGGAAAAGTAAGATATAAGGAATCATACCATGCTTATTAAGAACTGTACATGAGTACGAAGTACACACATCTTCGTCACGAACTGTAGCTCGTCAATGTTAAAAATGTAACATAGAATAGTATGAAAAGTTGCCAAGCTTGTTAACATTTGAACCCATCTGAACACTAACTGCCCTATGTGCTTAGAGATATTTTATCTCATGTTGGGTCATATCGCAATCTATTTACAGGGAACCTATGGAATAGCAGCTTACGTAATGTTATCGCTTCGCAATATAAAATTCCACTAACTTCTCTTCAGAGATAGCGCCTAACCACACCTGTATATATATCCGAAGATTGGTGATAATGACAGGTTCACTCTGCTTTAGCGGTCGAATTGAGCGCACTGAATAGTATTAATATCTAAAAAACCTATATTCAAAATGTAATTACCTGAGTAAAAATTGACCTGAAATGCAAGTGTAAAAGACAGCCAACCAGTTGCAATAAATGGTGGTTTTCAAACAATCTTTACCATGGTTTCGAAGGATTTAAACCCATCTTCTTGAAAAGGGCAAATTTCATATTAGCAATTCACTCATAAAACCTGTCTCCACATGACATGAATCGGCAACGATCTCTGTCATAACAGTAAAACCAATCACTTAAAATAACAGACCATTTTATGAGCTACATGCCGACTGAAAACCACCATTTATTGCAACGGGTTGGCTGTCTTTTATAACTGCTGTTCTCTAACCGTTGCTGCAGTGCAGCCGTCTTCCAAATATTGACAGAAGACCATTTGCAGCAAACAACGATAGAACTTTTAAGGATTACAACGCGCCATGTCATCAGGTCACAACTGTTAGAGACTGGTTTGAAGAACATTAGCCGGCCGCGGTGGCCGTGCGGTTCTAGGCGCTGCAGCCCGGAACCGCGGGACTGCTACGGTCGCAGGTTCGAACCCTGCCTCGGGCATGGATGTGTGTGATGTCCTTAGGTTAGTTAGGTTCTAAGTTCTAGGGGACTGATGACCTAAGATGTTAAGTCCCATAGCGCTCAGAACCATTTTTGATGAACATTCTAGACAAGTCGAGCGAACGATCTGCTCATCCATCCAACATTTATGAGACATAATCAAGAGGCCAGTTCGTGCACAAAATACGGCACCGGTAATACACACATCAAAAAAGATTTGCTTCACCTAGGTACCAGTAGTTTCGGAACCTGTACAGAAACTTGTAATAGAGATCAACATAAACTATGTTCCGGCCCTTTTTATTGTTCATGAAAACCATATACTGCATGTTGTACCACCATACAACGAGACCTTCAGAGGTGGTGGTCCAGATGGCTGTACATACCGGTACGTCTAATACCCAGTAGCACGCCCTCTTGCGTTGATGCATGCCTGTATTCGTCGTGGCATACTATCCACAAGTTAATAAAGGCGCTGTTGGTGCAGATTGTCCCACTTCTCAACGGCGACTCGGCGAAGATCCCTCAGAGTGGTTAGTGGGTCACGTCGACCATGAATATCCCTTTCCAGTCTATCCTAGGCATGACCGATAGGTTCATGTCTGGAGAACATGCTGGCCACTCTAGTCGAGCGATGTCGTTATCATGAAGGAAGTCATCCACAAGATGTGAACGATGGCGGCGCGAATTGTCGTCCATGAAGACGAATGCCTCGCCCATATGCTGCCGACGTGGTCGCACTGTCGATCGGAGGATGACATTCACGTATCGTACAGTCGTTACAGCGCCTTCCTTGAGGACCACCGGCTTACCTCGGTCCCACATAATGCCACCCCAGAACAGCAGGGAACCTCCACCTTGTTGCACTCGCTGGACAGTGTGTCTAAGGCGTTCAGCCTGATTGTGTTACCTCCAGACACATTTCCGACGATTGTCTGTTGAAGGCATATGCGACACTCATTGGTGAAGAGAACGTGATGCCAATCCTTTGCTGTCCATTTGGCATGTTGTTGGGTCCATCTGTAACGCGCTGCATGTGGTCTTGTTTGCAAAGATGGACCTCACCATGACGTCGGGAGTGAAGCTTGTGAGAATTGCAGTAGAGAAGGTTAATGTTCGATTTTGGTTCATCGGACGAGGTTTTAGTAAAGTGTGGTCCGTCAGTGAAGGGGACTGCTTATAGGACGCTGGTGCGAACCCTTCTTGAGTACTGCTGGAGTGTGTGCGATTCTCAGAAGGTCGAATTAAAGGAGACATCGAAGCAATTCAGACGCGAGCTGCTAGGTTTGGTACTGGTAACTTCGTACAACACGCAGGTATTACGGAGATGCTTCTGGAACTCAAAAAGGAATCCCTCGGGGCAAGGCGACGGTCTTATCGAGGGACACTGTTCGGAAAATTTAGGGAAACGGCATTTGAACAGTTCAACTGCCGCCAACGTGTATTTCGCCTAAGGACCACAAAGATACGTGAATTAGGGCTCATATGGAGGCATTCAGACAGTAATTTGCCCTCGCTCTATTTCCGAGTGGAATAGGAAAGCAGGTGACTAGTGTCAGTACAGAGTAACCTCCACCACTCACAATACGGTGGCTGCTGGACTATGTATGAAGATGTAGATGTGGATTTGAATTTGTTCGGCAGCTATTGCGTATTTTGTAATGAATTTAACCGGCTTACCCTGGCGCTAATGACATCCTTGTAGACTCGGAGTTAACATCTTCTCGAGTTTGGTTGCACTGTTCGGAGCCCTCGCCTCAAATCGGATCACACTGGCGGCTTTGCGCCCGCGACAGATAGGCACTGCACCCGCAACTGCCTGCCGCCGCCAAATGACGGAACTTGTAAGCGGTCGCCTGTTGCCTCGCAGTCAAACTTTGCTTCCGACCGCAGCCGGTGCAGTCCGATCGCAGACTAACCCTTGTTTACAGCGACTTAGCTCGTCGCCTGCTTCGACTCCTTATTAAAAGGGATTAACGGTAAGCCTCCGTTGTAAACTTGCATTTCTAGACGTTAATTGTGAGCAGTCAGTGTCCGTCTTACCAAATACCATCCAAAAAAACAATAAACTACGATATGAAGATGGTACCGGTTCTTCCGGACATGTCCGAAAGAACAGATACCATCTTCATATACACTACTAGCCATTAAAATTGCCACACCAAAAAGAAATGCAGATGATAAACGTGTATTCATCGGACCAATATACACTCCTGGAAATGGAAAAAAGAACACATTGACACCGGTGTGTCAGATCCACCATACTTGCTCCGGACACTGCGAGAGGGCTGTACAAGCAATGATCACACGCATGGCACAGCGGACACATCAGGAACCGCGGTGTTGGCCGTCTAATGGCGCTAGCTGCGCAGCATTTGTGCACCGCCGCCGTCAGTGTCAGCCAGTTTGCCGTGGCATACGGAGCTCCATCGCAGTCTTTAACACTGGTAGCATGCCGCGACAGCGTGGACGTGAACCGTATGTGCACTTGACGGACTTTGAGCGAGGGCGTATAGTGGGCATGCGGGAGGCCGGGTGGACGTACCGCCGAATTGCTCAACACGTGGGGCGTGAGGTCTCCACAGTACATCGATGTTGTCGCCAGTGGTCGGCGGAAGGTGCACGAGCCCGTCGACATGGGACAGGACCGCAGCGACGCACGGATGCACGCCAAGACCGTAGGATCTTACGCAGTGCCGTAGGGGACCGCACCGCCACTTCCCAGCAAATTAGGGACACTGTTGCTCCTGGGGTATCGGCGAGGACCATTCGCAACCGTCTCCATGAAGCTGGGCTACGGTCCCGCACACCGTTAGGCCGTCTTCCGCTCACGCCCCAACATCGTGCAGCCCGCCTCCAGTGGTGTCGCGACAGGCGTGAATGGACGGACGAATGGAGACGTGTCGTCTTCAGCGATGAGAGTCGCTTCTGCCTTGGTGCCGATGATGGTCGTATGCGTGTTTGGCGCCGTGCAGGTGAGCGCCACAATCAGGACTGCATACGACCGAGGCACACAGGGCCAACACCCGACATCATGGTGTGGGGAGCGATCTCCTACACTGGCCGTACACCTCTGGTGATCGTCGAGGGGACACTGAATAGTGCACGGTACATCCAAACCGTCATCGAACCCATCATTCTACCATTCCTAGACCGGCAAGGGAACTTGCTGTTCCAACAGGACAATGCACGTCCGCATGTATCCCGTGCCACCCAACGTGCTCTAGAAGGTGTAAGTCAACTACCCTGGCCAGCAAGATCTCCGGATCTGTCCCCCATTGAGCATGTTTGGGACTGGATGAAGCGTCGTCTCACGCGGTCTGCACTTCCAGCACGAACGCTGGTCCAACTGAGGCGCCAGGTGGAAATGGCATGGCAAGCCGTTCCACAGGACTACATCCAGCATCTTTACGATCGTCTCCATGGGAGAATAGCAGCCTGCATTGCTGCGAAAGGTGGATATACACTGTACTAGTGCCGACATTGTGCATGCTCTGTTGCCTGTGTCTATGTGCCTGTGGTTCTGTCAGTGTGATCATGTGATGTATCTGACCCCAGGAATGTGTCAATAAAGTTTCCCCTTCCTGGGACAATGAATTCACGGTGTTCTTATTTCAATTTCCAGGAGTGTATTATACAAGAACTGACGTGTGATTACATTTTCACGCAATTTGGCTGCGTAGATCCTGTGAAATCAGTATCCAGAACAACCACTTCTGGCCGTAATAACAGCCTTGATACGCCTGGGCATTGAGACAAACAGAGCTTGGATGGCGTGTACATGTACAGCTGCCCATGCAGCTTCAACACGATACCACAGTTCATCAAGAGTAGTGACTGGCGTATTGTGACGAGACAGGTGCTCGGCCATCATTGACCAGACGTATTCAGTTGGCGAGAGATTTGGAGAATGTGCTGGCCAGGGCAGCAGTCGAACATTTTCTGTATCCAAAAAGGCCCGTACAGGACTTGCAACATGCTGTCGTGCATTATCCATTATCCATTTTAAGGGCCAGTGGATCTATGCACCCAAATTGCGTGAAAATGTAATCACATGTCAGTTCTAGTATAATACATTTGTCCAATGAATACCCGTTCATCAACTGCTTTTCTTCTTGGTGTAGCAATTTTACGTAATGGCCAGTAGTGTATTTAAAAAGCTTTAAGAATTTTGAAATAAACATATGGGTGACTGTTCGGCATGGATTCGTAGTTTCATGTATCTGCGTCCGTTTGAAGTGTAGTGCAGCATTCAATAAACATTCGGCTTGCCCTAATAAGGCGTAACTTACTTCCTGATATGTTGGTTGTGGTAACAGGCTAACCTCTAGCGCACCAGGAAGTTCAGGTTACGTTGGTAGATGACAGTTCTGTTAAGAATTGGTGAAACCAACGAATGTCGTGTCATGAGAGTTACTGCCCCGTAATTTACGCGTTTTGGATTTCGGTGAGTGTTTATGTTCGTCATGTTGATGGCATGACGAGTAACAGCGTACGAACAGCATTGTAAAGTTCAGTATTCCCACTGCGTATAGCCGCACTGAGTGGAACGGCGACGGCTTATCCGTTTCAGAATGGGGGCCCGGCAGAGAATAGAACCGGTGACCCTGTTGTTACCAGACAGAGTGTGCACATCCAGAGACGGCGGACGGCCACAATAGAGGTGACCGGTGGTTAATTAAGCTGTGTCTACTCGCTACGCTGGTTTGATATCCTCGCTCACACACACATACACATACGCTCACGCCCACACACACACACACACACACATACACACACACACACGACACTTCATTCACTAGCTCATAAAGCTCCAGCACATCCGGAGAAACGTCAACTGATGAGTTTAAACATATGATTATTACAGATTTTCTGTGAGCAGTTGATCAAAGAGTACAAGTGCAGTTATAAGAGTGGGATAACATGAGAGATAAGCAATAGTTCACAAGGAACTAACATAGGATAGTAGCCTTTCTGTCTATGCAGAATGATCGAGCAGTAAAGGACACCAGTCACAGATTTGGAAAGGGAATTAAACCAGGTGATACCGAGGAAATCAGATTGAGAAATGAGACCCTAAAATTAGGCGATGAGTTTTGCTAATTGGGCGGCAAAATAATTGTTTACGGCTGAAATAGATAGCATATAAAATACACACTGGCGATAATAAGAAAATATTTTCTGAAAAAGAGAGATCTGTTAAGATTGAATGTAAATTGAAGTATTAGGAAGTCTTTTCTCAAGGTGTTTGTGTGGAGTGTAGCCTTGTATAGAAGTGTAACGTAGACAGTTCAGGCGAGAAAAGAACACAAGCTTTTGAAATGTGGTGCCCCAGGTGGATGCTGAAGATTAGGTGTTAAAATCGAGTAACTGATGAGGCACTGATTTTTCTACGACACACACACACACACACGCACACACACACACACACACACACACACACACACACACACACACACACACACGGTGACAATTATTGAACTGTATGGGGAAAAAAGCAAATTAGTTACGAACTACGGCTTGCACACGCTTTACTCAACATGTAAACGTCACTACAGATATTCGGATTTATGTTATGACATGTTCGATATACCTGCCATCATTGGCGATGACGTGGTGCAGACGAATAGCGAAATCCTGCATGACCCGCTGAAGTGTCGGAACGTCGATGCTGTCGATGACGTCCTGAATGGCTGTCTTCAACTCAGCAATGATTTTGGAGTTATGCTGCACTCCTTGCCTTCAACATAGCCCCACAAGGAGGAGTCACATCGGATTCGGAGAATATGCCTGCCAACCGAGGCCCATGCCAGTGGCCTCTGGGTACCCCAGAGCCAGGTTGCGGTCCCTAAAGTGCTCCTTCAGGACATCAGACACTCTCCTGCTTCGATGGAATCGAGCTCCATCTTGCATGAGCCACATCTTATCGAAATCAGAATCACTTTGGGTAATGGGGATGAAATCATGTTACAAAACCTTCCTGTACCTTTCAGTGGTCACCGTGCCATCGAGGTATATTGCACCGAATAATCCCTGCCTGGACGTTGCACACCACACAGTCACCCGTTGAGGTTGAATAGGCTTCTCGATCGGGAAATGCGGATTCTCAATTCCCCAAATGCGTCAATTTTGTTAATTGACGAACGAATCCAAATGAAAGTAGGCTTCGTCGCCATACGGCGCATACTAATTCCCATCATGACCTGCGGCCAACCGTGCAGTTTGAACGTCCTATCTCAAACCGTTCAGAAGTTATGACGATTTTATTTCATATAGCTCAATAACTGTCACCCAGTATATGGGTGAACCGTTGTTGCATCGAAAAATCTCGAGAAGCTCTTGTCCGAATTACTTCAAATATTCACACAGTGCTCTAATGAGCGTAGGGACGGAAGTGGGCTATAATTTGTCGATATATATTGTTGTCAGCTAAAGTCTTGAATATTTATTGGCCGATTTATTTCATATATTTACACAATGCTCTAGTCAACATTTATATTGACATGGGCTCCACAATTTTTTTAGCAGCAATGTACAGGTCTTCTGTTAAAATGGAGTGCGAGAAAGGAAATGCTGCCCTGTGAAAATGTGCGGTTTCGTTTTCTTTCTTACACCCAATTTTAAGTATAATAGCGGTGAATTTAAACCAGTAGACAAACATTGCTTCTCCCACTTGTATTCTTTCCCATTGTGTAATTACAAACAAAAAACTGTATACACAGCAATGTGCTACTTTGTTTTTCTTTTCTTGCACTTGGTTGTAACAGAAAACAGGAATTTCTATTTATGGCTTATAGGCTTCAGATCAGAATAGTACTATGGGATCGGAATCGTGCGAAACATCGTAAAGACCCCTGATCAAAACTATAGAAAATACTGTCATCGGAGCTACAATCCCCACCTATCTAGCAGCTGGAGCGTTCTCTCCTAACCAGTTTACCCATTCACTTTAAGCGATTTCAATTGCCAGTGGTGGTTTCGTTTGCAATAACAATAAACAGGGCTATGATAGGAGGGACAGAGAGGAGGAGGACGAAATGGGCATATAGAGGGGGAAGAAAGAGGTGGACATAGAGAGTGGGAGGTGGAGATGGAGTGGGAGAAAGGAGAGGTGGTGATGGACAGTACAATGGGAGGGGGGAGGAAGAGATCGACAGAGAGAGTGGGGAGCAGGAGATTAGAACGTATATCCATTCCTGTAAATATTTAGCAACTTCGTAGCATCGCCGAGTTGGCTAGTGTTCCTTTAAATTCACTGTGGGATACGACGCATGTGAGAAAGGTAATGAGACTTGTCCACCAAAGTTTTATTTCTTTTAACAAAAATATTGGAATAATATATATATATTGGAACCAGGTTTTAAATTGTAAGACGTTTTCAGGAGCAGATGTGTACTCTGACCACAATCTATTGGTTATGACCTGTAGATTAAAACTGAAGAAACTGCAAAATGGTGGGCAATTAAGGAGATGGGACCTGGATAAACTGAAAGAACCAGAGGTTGTACAGAGTTTCAGGGAGAGCATAAGGGAACAATTTACAGGAATGGTGGAAAGAAGTACAGTAGAAGAAGAATGGGTAGCTTTGAGGGATGAAGTAGTGAAGGCAGCAGAGGATCAAGTAGGTAAAAAGACGACGGTTAGTAGAAATCCTTGGGTAACACAAGAAATATTGACTTTAATTGATAAAAGGAGAAAATATAAAAATGCAGTAAATGAAGCAGACAAAAAGGAATACAAACGTCTCAAAAATGAGATCGACAGGAAATGCAAAATGGCTAAGCAGGGATGGCTAGAGGACAAATGTAAGGCTGTAGAGGCTTACCTCACTAGGGGTAACGTAGATACTGCCTACAGCAGTAAAGAGACCTTTGGAGATAAGAGAACCACTTGTTTGAACATCAAGAGCTCAGATGGAAACCCAGTTCTAAGCAAAGAAGGGAAAGCAGAAAGGTGGAAGGAGTATACAGACGGTCTATACAAGGGCGATGTACTTGAGGACAATATTATGGAAATGGAAGAGGATGTAGATGAAGATGGAATGGGAGATACGATACTGCGTGAAGAGTTTGACAGAGCACTGAAAGACCTGAGTAGGCCCCGGGAGTAGACAACATTCCATTGGAACTACTGACGGCCTTGGGAGAGCCAGTCCTGACAAAACTCTATCATCTGGTTAGAAAGATGTATCAAACAGGCGAAATACCCTCACACTTCAAGAAGAATATAATTATTCCAACCCCAAAGAAAGCAGGTGTTGACAGATGTGAAAATTACCGAACAATCAGTTTAATAAGCCACAGCTGCAAAATACTAACACGAATTCTTTACAGACGAATGGAAAAACCTAGCAGAAGCCGACCTCGGGGAGGATCAGTTTGGATTCCGTAGAAACACTGGCACACGTGAGGCAATACTTATCTTAGAAGAGCCCACATCTCGTGGTCGTGGGGTAGCGTTCTCGCTTCCCGGGCCCGGGTTCCCAGGTTCGATACCCGGTGGGGTCAGGGATTTTCTATGCCTCGTGATGGCTGGGTGTTGTGTGTTGTCCCTAGGTTAGTTAGGTTTAAGTAGTTCTATGTTCTAGGGGACTGATGACCATAGATGTTAAGTCCCATAGTGCTTAGAGCCATTTATCTTAGAAGAAAGATTAAGGAAAGGCAAACCTACGTTTCTAGCATTTGTAGACATAGAGAAAGCTTTTGAAAATGTTGACTGGAATACTCTCTTTCAAATTCTAAAGGTGTCAGTGGTAAAATACAGGGAGCGAAAGGCTATTTACAATTTGTACAGAAACCAGATGGCAGTTATAAGAGTCGAGGGACATGAAAGGGAAGCAGTGGTTGGGAAGGGAGTAACAGAGGGTTGCAGCCTCTCCCCGATGTTATTCAATCTGTATATTGAGCAAGCAGTAAAGGAAGCAAAAGAAAAACTCGGAGTAGGTATTAAAATCCATGGAGAAGAAATAAAAACTTTGAGGTTCGCCGATGACATTGTAATTCTGTCAGAGACAGCAAAGGACTTGAAAGAGCAGTTGAACGGAATGGACAGTGTCTTGAAAGGAGGATATAAGATGAACATAAACAAAAGCAAAACGAGGATAATGGAATGTAGTCGAATTAAGTCAGGTGATGCTGAGGGAATTAGATTAGGAAATGAGACACTTAAAGTAGTAAAGGAGTTTTGCTATTTGGAGAGCAAAATAACTGATGATGGTCGAAGTAGAGAGGAAATAAAATGTAGACTGGCAATGGCAAGGAAAGCGTTTCTGAAGAAGAGGAATTTGTTAACATCGAGTATAGATTTAAGTGTTAGGAAGTCATTTCTGAAAGTTTTTGTATGGAGTGTAGCCATGTATGGAAGTGAAACATGGACGATAAATAGTTTGGACAAGAAGAGAATAGAAGCTTTCGAAATGTGGTGCTACAGATGAATGCTGAAGATTAGATGGGTAGATCACATATCTAATGAGGAGGTATTGCATAGAATTGGGGAGAAGAGAAGTTTGTGGCACGACTTGACCAGAAGAAGGGATCGGTTGGTAGGACATGTTCTGTGGCATCAAGGGATCACCAATTTAGTATTGGAGGGCATCGTGGAGGATAAAAATCGTGGCCGGCCGCGGTGGTCTCGCGGTTCTAGGCGCGCAGTCCGGAACCGTGCGACTGCTACGGTCGCAGGTTCGAATCCTGCCTCGGGCATGGATGTGTGTGATGTCCTTAGGTTAGTTAGGTTTAAGTAGTTCTAAGTTCTAGGGGACTAATGACCACAGCAGTTGAGTCCCATAGTGCTCAGAGACATTTGAACCATTTTTGATAAAAATCGTAAAGGGAAACCAAGAGATGAATACACTAAGCAGATTCAGAAGGATGTAGGTTCCAGTAGGTACTGGGAGATGAAGAAGCTTGCACAGGATAGAGTAGCATGGAGAGCTGCATCAAACCAGTCTCAGGACTAAAGACCACAACAACAACAACAACGTTGTCCTCTTCAGAATAGTTCCTTTCGGCAGCTATACACCAGAGGAGTCGTCGTTGCCAGTCTTGGTAGCAGCGCTGAAAAGCTTCAACTGGTGGGGCCTTTAACGTGTTGGTATCTTCCCAAAATGACGTCCTTTTACGACCTTTTTCAATTTCGAGAAAAAGAGTCACAAGCACCCGGAACAAGTGAATAGGGGGGGAGGGGGGTTGTTGAACAACATGACTGCCTTTTGGGGTTAAAAATTTCGTGATGGAAGTGGCCGTGTTACAGGGGGCATTATCATGACGCACCTTCCACTTGCCTACGATGTCCAGTCTCACTCGATCCACCTTTTCCTGAACCTCTCCAGAACATCTTTATAAAACACTTGGCTGCCACTTTGTCATGGAAGAACAATCTCATCACTGCATTCAGATCTCTCTGAGTACGGTTCATCTCCAGAATGTTCTCGTCCTTCCAAAACTGATTTGTGCCAGCTATCAACTTGTGCTCTTGACAAAAAAAAAAAAAAAAAATCGTTCCCTATAGGCCCGTTTCAACTTTTCAAAGGTCACACCAGCGGATTTTCGAAGTTTAACGGAACCCTTGATGGCATAACATTGCTCTAAATTCCGCTGTTCCCGTTTCGTAACACATAACAAAAACACAACTGACACTTCTCTCGAAAACTACGTGATGACTGTACGGAGCTGAAACCTGGTCTGAGCATCTGCAAGGGTTGAACACAGCGGTCTGCAGAAGTGGAACAACACAGTGTTGCCATATCGCTCACAGTGTTGTCAGTCTCATTACTTTCCTCACAGACCTCGCATACTGACACCGAGCGAGGTGGCGCTGTGCTCAGTACCCTGGACACACACTTGGGAGCAGGACGGTTGAACCTAGCGTCCTGCTATCCAAATTTAGCTTTCCTAGGAATCCCTAAATATAAGTGCTGAGATAGTTCCCTTCAAAGGGCACAGCCAGTTTCCCAACCCATCCTCGGGTTGGATGTCTGATTGGGCTTTAATGACCGTGCTGTCGACGCCACCTTCAGTTCAGATCTTCTCTCCTTATTTCTTGATATGAAGACCCCGACCATAAATAATGGCAAGGAACAGTCTATAAGAAACAGAAATTTGAATGTAAAACATGGTACGTGATGTGCTTATTCGCATTTATTGATAGTTCAGAATTTCAAATTGTCACTAATGCAGACTTTGTCAGGTTGGTTGGTTGATTCGGGAGAGGGGACCAAACAGCGAGGTTATAGGTTCCATCGGCTTGGGGAAGGAAGTCGGCCGTGCCCTTCCACAGGAACCCTTCCGGCATTTACCTGAGCGATTTAGGGAAATCACGGAAAACCTAAAATCAGCATGGCCGGAGGCGGGTTTGAACCGTTGTCCTCCCAGATGCAAGGCCAGTGTGCTAACCACTGCGCCACCTCTCTCGGTCTTTGTGAAGATGTGTGCATGTAAACAGTAGTAAGTGCTGATAGTAGTAGTAACGTGTGCAGTGTTCGTGCCAGAAAAATGTTCTTCATGAACGATTTGTTGCAAATCCGAGAATGGTGCAAGTGACTAGAAATCAGACGAAGAAACTGAATATGTTCCTGAATGTAAATGCGCTCCAAAAGTTGTCGCTAATCAGGTAATGCAAATCATGATTTACACAAGAAAAATGTGTTCAGTTGTGTCCCCTACCGTTGTCCACATAAATTTATTTGACAGTGTGATGGCAGAAAGATTAAGAGCCATCGTTGACATTGTTCACATAAAATACTAACACAACATTAATTTTACATTGTATTGAATCATAGATTAATTCCGAGGCTGATATGGTTCAAATGGCTCTTAGCACTATGAGACATAACATCTGAGGTCATCAGTCCCCTAGAACTTAGAACTACTTAAACCTAACTAACCTAAGAACATCATACACATCCATGCCCGAGGCAGGATTCGAACCTGCGACCGTAGCGGTCACGCGGTTCCAGGCTGAAGCGCCTAGAACCGCTCGGCCACTCCGGCCGGCTGAGGTTGTTATGGTTTATTATTCGAAAAGCTGGTAATGATGTTTTAGTACAGCAGTTCAAACAGTTCGGACCTTTTAAATTTGTATTTTTGAGGAACATCAAATTGATGCCTTGATAACTCGGTGAGCACGTAAACAGTGGTAAGTCAATGCTAAGCCATGTTACGTGCACTCAGTTTGCAAGCAATTCTTGTTAATTGCCCTTTGATGTATTTTTAAGAAAAATTTTTGGATAAATCTTAACAGTACGTAAGAAAAATACGATGGATGTTCTTGAAATATCTCATTCATGAGATTATATTGATACTTCGCTGCTAAGTTTCTGAAAACAACTAACTTACCATTGTTTAGAGCCGACGTCTTCATACCCGTACACTGTGAGCGAAAACTTTATGATCACATCCCACAGCGAGAATGAATGCTACTAGGTTAGATTAAGAAAGCTTGCTCTACTGCCTGTCAGACACTTGTCGTGTCCGCAGCTCGTGGTCGTGCGGTAGCGTTCTCGCGTCCCGCGCTCGGGTTCCCGGGTTTGATTCCCGGCGGGGTCAGGGTTTTTCTCTGCCTCATGATGACTGGGTGTTGTGTGCTGTCCTTAGGTTAGTTAGGTTTAAGTAGTTCTAAGTTCTAGGGGACTGATGACCATAGCTGTTAAGTCCCATAGTGCTCAGAGCCATTTGAACCATTTGAACACTTGTCGTAATTGGGTAATCGATCAAAAATATTTGTTGATGCACCCTGAACTCCTTCCTAAATCACCGACAGCTTTAATATACATCTGCGCTAATAATAATACTGTAAAACTATCGTGTGGGTGTCTGTCAGTCTTTGAACCAAAACAACTTGACAGATTTTCATGGGCTTTTCGCAGAAAACTTGAGCATAGTTTGAGGCACCATACAGGCTTCAGTTCATCAAAATTCTATCACGGAAAACGAAGGTATCGTGATTTAAAGTTTTACTAAAACCGTCTCGTCTGTCTGTCTAAACATGCTAATCTGCAAAACTGCTTGAGAGATTGTTGTGGGGCTTTCACTGGTAGCTACAGAGCAGCTAGGGACACCCTAGAGGTTTTATTTCGTTAAAGTCTGACTTAGGATTTCCCGCATCTCCTGTGAAACCAGTGGACCGATTTCAACCAAACTTGGTACACATATCACTTACTGTCTGGAAAAAATTGCTGCGGTGGTAAGAACCACGGGAGCGGAAGGGGTGAAAAAGGAAAGTAGCAAAATCACGAGGAAAACACGGCCGTGTTGGAGCCCGATTTCCTAGGAACTTCGCCCAGTGGAAGAGAGGTCAAAATAAGCGAAGAAGTGTTTCGGCTTATGCGTAGATACTCGACCGTTTCTAAAAAAATGACGTTAAAATTTTTCGAGGTAGTTTCGAGGTAGTTTATGTGCCTTTTATCGCGCGATGTCCTCGGACGAAATGGCGGCACAGTGGTAAGCGTCGGGACTTCTTATTTTGAGCCCCTCGTTCGAAACCCGATTATTACTTTTATTTTTATTTTACATTTATATAACATGTCTAGAGAAAATTTCTACACAAATGTTTTCCAGTGCATATTGATATAAAGTTATGCTTATTCGTTTACTAATTGCATATCAGATGAACGAGGAAATTATTTTCAACTGTTTTCGGTGAAATTCCTATAGTGCATATTAATACGCAATGAACTGCAGACGTGTCTCCGGAAAAGTGATGGATTAGGCGTTAATTGCCAGCGCGCTAAATGTTCACCAATGTTACCGGCGTGTCCATCCCGAGTGACTCATCCGAAAAAACTTCACTGTGCCATGCGTGCCTTCGCACGATGCACGTGGTGTTCGGAATATCTATGTTAAGAATGTTTCTATGTTCGGTATCATCCAAGGGAACGCAGAAAATCTTCCTGGTGAATAAACATGTGAATAAAATATAAGAATTAGTATAACAATTAATTTGAGAATGAAATAACAGAATATTAGAGTTAAAAAAGACTGGAAACCCTCAATATGCCATACACACGTATATTATACAATAAATGTATGGAACTTATTGTGAAATATAGATGTAATTTTACGATTAATATAAAGCCATCTTATTCCGTAATTCGATTAGAAATATTCGTGTAGTAACCTTGTACGGACATGGGTAGATAAACAGAAATAATAAAAATAAAATAAATAAAAACAGCATTCGGATCTCGAACATGGGTCGCAGAATTCATAAGCCACAACGCTAACCATTGTGTCACCATTTGATCTGGAAACATTGCGCGGTATAAGGCAAATACAGTACCTCAAAAACGCCTCGAAAACTTTGACCACTGTTTTCTCAGAAATAGTCGGGCACCTACTATAAGCCGAGTCACGTGTTCACTTATTTTGACTCCTCTTGCACTGGGCGAAGTTCCTGAGAAACTGGGTTCCGACACGGCCGTGCTCTCCTCGCCAGTAAAGAATCTAACAGGGACTCCGTCGGTTCCTGGGATTTTGTTCAATTTTAACTACGTCAGCTCTTTTTCAATGCTATTGACTTTAATATCTGTTTCACTCATCTTTCCAGTGGTACGAGAACTAAATTGGGGTACTGCTCCTGGGTATTCCGTTGTAATGGAACATTTAAAAACGAAGTTAAGTATTTCTGCTTTTGCTTTACTGCCCTCCATTTCAGTTCTTGTCACGTCCGCGAATCACTGGATGCTAATTATTTTGCCGTTGACAGACTTTCGCGTCTGTAGAATGTCGTCTTCGTGGTGTAGCAATTTTAATAGCCGGTAGTGTATATACTACCACCAAGTGTATATGTGCATATCGCTGTCCCATGGTGTTTTGTTACCTCAGCGTACTTTACAGTGTGGTACAGATGCTGCATGTAGAGTATATGCTAGATAAGGGCTGATGAGGTGAAATGAGTACTGACATGTGCGTGTGTGGTTCCACATGTGTTGCAGACGTGCGCGACCTGTACGAGCTGCTTCTGCAGCGCGAGGCGGAGGGCGCTCGTCTCGCCGCTGCTGCCGACGACCACCAGCTGGTGCGCAAGTCCAACCGATCGCCCTCCCTGCGACTGCGCTTCGGACGCCGATCCGACCCTCTCTTCGGGGTGAGTACTGGACCACTCTCTAGCCAGATTTAGTCGGCACTGTATCTAGTAGCAGGAATCTCCACTATGGTAGTCAACGATCTCTACTATGCAGTGAACGTTCTAGTCAGGGATATAACATTTTGAAAATAAAACCGATTCTGCAGTAAACAAAGTAAGAGCCTGCGGAATATCAGACCAGATGTGTGGCTGGATTGAAGATTTTTTTAGCAAACAGAACATAGCATGCTGTTCTCAATGGAGAGACGTCTGCAGACGTTAAAGTAACCTCTGGCGTGCCACAGGGGTGTGTTATGGGACCATTGCTTTTCACAATATACAGGGTGATTCAAAAAGAATACCACAACTTTAAAAATGTGTATTTAATGAAAGAAACATAATATAACCTTCTGTTGTACATCATTACAAATAGTATTTAAAAAGGTTTTTTTTCCATTCTAAAACAAGTTCAGAGATGTTCAATATGGCCCCCTCCAGACACTCGAGCAATATCAACCCGATACTCCAACTCGTTCCACACTCTCTGTAGCATATCAGGCGTAACAGTTTGGATAGCTGCTGTTATTTCTCATTTCAAATCATCAATGGTGGCTGGGAGAGGTGGCCGAAACACCATATCCTTTACATACCCCCATAAGAAAAAATCGCAGGGGTAAGATCAGGGCTTCTTGTGGGCCAGTGATGAAGTACTCTGCCACGGGCTGCCTGGCGGCCGATCTATCGTTCTCGGCCGTCCAGGACTTTTCCCTTTGCACAAACACCCATTCTCTGTAAACTGTTTATACCAACGTTTAATACACCACCTATCAGGAGGTTTAACACCATAATTCGTTCGAAATGCACGCTGAACAACTGTCGTCGATTCACTTCTCCCGTACTCAATAACACAAAAAGCATTCTGTTGAGCAGTCGCCATCTTAGCATCAACTGACGCTGACGCCTAGTCAACAGCACCTCAAGCGAACAAATGTACAACTAAATGAAACTTTATAGCTCCCTTAATTCGCCGACAGATAGTGCTTAGCTCTGCCTTTCGTTGTTGCAGAGTTTTAAATTCCTAAAGTTGTGGTATTCTTTTTGAATCACCCTGTATATATATGACCTAGTAGATAGTGTCGGAACTTCCACGCGGCAAAGTTGCAGCGTTAGAAAATTACAGCGAAATGCAGGAAAATCTGTAGCGGATAGGCACTTGGTGCAGGGAGTGGCAACTGACCCTTAACATAGACAAATGTAATGTATTGCGAATACATAGAAAGAAGGATCCTTTATTGTATGATTATATGACAGCAGAACAAATACTGGTAGCAATTACTTCTGTAAAATATCTGGGAGTATGCGTGCGGAACTATTTGAAGTGGAATGGTCATATAAAATTAATTGTTGGTAAGGCGGGTACCAGGTTGAGATTCATTGGGAGAGTCCTTAGAAAATGTAGTCCATCAACAAAGGAGGTGGCTTACAAAACACTCGTTCGACCTATACTTGAGTATTGCTCATCAGTGTCGGATAAGTACCAGATCCGGTTGACGAAGCAGATAGAGAAGATCCAAAGAAGAGCGGCGCGTAAACATGATAGCGTTACGGAGATGTTTAGCAAACTTGAGTGGCAGACTCTGCAACGGAAGCGCTCTGCATCGCGGTGTAGCTTGCTGTCCAGGTTTCGAGAGGGTGCGTTTCTGGATGAGGTATCGAATATATTGCTTCCCCCTACTTATAATTCCCTAGGAGATCACGAATGTAAAATTAGAGAGATTCCAGTGCGCACGGAGGCTTTCCGGCAGTCGTTCTTCTCGCGAACCATACGCGACTGGAACAGGAAAGGGAGGTAATGACAGTGGCACATAAAGTGCCCTCCGACACACACCGTTGGGTGGCTTGCGGAGTATAAATGTAGATGTAAGTCACTTAGTGCTACATAATTTTACATAATCCCTAACTGAGCCAGGTGGCACACTAGTTTCGCTTTCAGGAGTACGAGGGTACAAACCTGCGTCCGGCCATCCAGATTTAGGTTTTCTGTGACATCCCTAACTCGCTCCAGGCAAGTGCCGGTATAGTCCCTACGAAACGGCACGGCCGACATCCTCCCCATTCTCCCCTAGTCCGATGGAACCGATGACCTCGCTGTTTGGTCTCTTCCCCCAAATCAAACAACCAACCATAACCGCAGATGACCATCTGCAGTCAGTTCTTGATCACTGTTTCAGTATATAGGAAACCGTTAGCTCATCAAATACTGGTACACTTGGTGAGTGTAGTTTGGTAGTACTGTGCCTACCAGATAGTTTGTTATTAGGAAGTTCTTATTTTAGTTCTTGTTCTCTCTAGGTATTGAGGGAACATATCACGGAAGTGTTCTATGCTGTTTCATGCTATTTACCAACAGATGTTCACTATTTGGGGAGAAAAATAACTGATGACGGTCGGAAGTAGAGAGGATATAAAATGTAGACTGGCAATGGCAAGGAATGCGTTTCTGAAGAAGAGAAATTTGTTAACATTGGGTATAGATTTAAGTGTCAGGAAGTCATTTCTGAAAGTATGTGTATGGAGTGTAGCCATGTATGGAAGTGAAACATGGACGATAAATAGTTTGGACATGAAGAGAATAGAAGCTTTTGAAATGTAGTGCTACAGAAGAATGCTGAAGATTAGATGCGTAGATCACATAACTAATGAGGAGGTATTGAATAGAATTGGAGAGAAGAGGAGTTTGTAGAACAACATGAGTAAAAGAAGGGATCGGTTGGTAGGACATGTTCTGAGGCACAAAGGGATCACTAATTTAGTATTGGAGGGCAGCGTGGAGGGTAAAAATCGTAGAGGGAGACCAAGAGATGAATAGACTAAACAAATTCAGATGGATGTAGGTTGCAGTAGGTACTGGGAGATGAAGAAGCTTGCACAGGACAGTAGCATGAAGAGCTGCATCAAACTAGTCTCAGGACTGAAGACCACAACAACAACACATCCACTATTTAGCGATAAATTGCCGGCTATGAATTCTGGGTCATCTCATACTCTTTTGTGATCAGAACATGATTTTGTGAGTATTTTCATCCTGTATATCTCTTCATTTTAGTTACTTGCCTGACATGACTCTTTGTAACATTGTACAGATAGCATCTGACGATGGAGCTAAAGTGCTGGGAAAGCGGTCGTGCTTTGTAAATAAAGTGCTTACAACTGAAGCGGTTTTATCTTCAAAACCTCTACTATTCTATTTTCGAAATCTTACTAACAGCCCCAGAAAAATCTGACTTCGTAATTTTGTCCCACAGGGCTCTGTTCTTGGTCCCCTGTTGTTGATACACAGGTAAATATTTTTCCGTCAACACTGGCTGAAGTAGCGACATTTTAACTATAACCACCCTCTACATTAATAACTTTGTTCTTCACGATTTGAATTCATTCTCACACTTGATACGAAAGCCCTACAAACTTCGTGGGTCCTACGACCAAATATCATATTCCTAGAGTCAAAAATATATTTTTTTCTTGAAACGTCCCCTTAGAAAAATTATACAAGACTGGTCTATGTGAAACGTCCTCTTTGAACAATTATACACGACTGTGCTTAAACTGACACACAATAGTTTTTAGCGCAACGTAATCTGACTTTCAATAATCCCTACAAGAGAATGGCCCTGACTAACATTAACCTATATGTATCACAAATCACTTACCTCACAAAAATCTTCGTTACTCGAACTACTGCAATACAGCAAGCGCCACTACTGCCAGCTAACTCAAAGATTCAAACTACGGAAGTCACTAACTACTGATAGGGATACTAAGCAAATGAACGATTTTAATAGGGAACAAACAATGTATTTACCTTTATAGTCATAATATATATATCAGTTCATGACACCAATTCTTACAAATTTGAAAACTCCGCCATCTCTCTCCCCACGTCCACCACTGCTGACGGCTCACCTCCAACTGCGCAACGCTACGCGCTGTTAGCATCCAGCTGCCGCTGCCCAACACTACAATGGCAGACAACAATGCAAACCAGCCACAGACTGCACATGGCACAGCCAGTGATTTTTCATACCGAGCGCTAAGCGGCGTTACCAATAAGAAAACCTAAACAGCCTACTTACATTCTCTTCTAATCTTATTTGTTGCCTTATTTAACTGTAATTTAATTTTGCCTTTAGATATTTTGTATTTCAAGGAGGTAGGCGAGAAAAGCGATTTTATTTACTACAAAACATGTTGTTGTTGTGGTCTTCAGTCCTGAGACTGGTTTGATGCAGCTCTCCATCCTAATCTATCCTGTGCAAGCTTCTTCATCTCCCAATACCTACTGCAACTTACATCTTTCTGAATCTGCTTAGTGTATTCATCTCTTGGTGTCCCTCTACGATTTTTACCCTCCACGCTGCCCTCCAATACTAAATTAGTGATCCCTTGATTCCTCAGAACGTGTCCTACCAACCGATCCCTTCTTCTGGTCAAGTTGTGCCACAAAATTCTCTTCTCCCCAATCCTATTCAATACTTCCTCGTTAGTTATGCGATCTACCCATCTAATCTTCAGCATTCTTCTGTAGCACCACATTTCGAAAGCTTGTATTCTCTTCTTGTCCAAACTATTTATAGTCCATGTTTCACTTCCATACATGGCTACACTCCATACAAATACTTCCAGAAATGACTTCCTAACACTTAAATCTATACTCGATGTTAACAAATTTCTCTTCTTCAGAAACGCTTTCCTTGCCATTGCCAGTCTACATTTTATATCCTTTCTACTTCGACTATCATCATTTACTTTGCTCCCCAAATAGCAAAACTCCTGTACTACTTTAAGTGTCTCATTTCCTAATCTAATTCCCTCAGAATCACCCGACTTAATTCGACTACATTCCATTATCCTCGTTTTGCTTTTGTTGATGTTCATCTTATATACTCCTCTCAAGACACTGTCCATTCCATTCAACTGCTCTCCCAAGTCCCTTGCTGTCTCTGACAGAATTACAATGTCATCGGCGAACCTCAAAGTTTTTATTTCTTCTCCATGGATTTTAATACCTACTCCGAAATTTTCTTTTCTTCCCTTTATTGCTTGCTCAATATACGGATTGAATAACGTCGGGGAGAGGCTGCAACCCTCTCTTACTCCCTTCCCAACCACTGCTTCCCTTTCATGTCCCTCGATCTTATAACTGCCATCTGGTTTCTGTACAAATTGTAAATAGCCTTTCGCTCCCTATATTTTACCCCTGCCACCTTCAGAATTTGAAAGAGAGTATTCCAGTCAACACTGTCAAAAGTTTTCTCTAAGTCTACAAATGCTAGAAACGTAGGGTTGCCTTTCCTTAATGTAGCTTCTAAGATACGTCGTAGGCTCAGTATTGCCTCACGTGTTCCAACATTTCTACGGAATTCAAACTGATCTTCCCCGAGGTCGGCTTCTACTAGTTTTTCCATTCGTCTGTAAAGAATTCGCGTTAGTATTTTGCAGCTGTGACTTATTAAACTGATAGTTCAATAATTTTCACATCTGTCAACACCTGCTTTTTTTGGGACTGGAATTATTATATTCTTCTTGAAGTCTGAGGGTATTTCACCTCTCTCGTACATCTTGCTCACCAGATGGAAGAGTTTTGTCAGGACTGGCTCTCCCAAGGCCGTCAGTAGTTCTAATGGGATGTTGTCTACTCCCGGGGCCTTGTTTCGACGCAGATCTTTCAGTGCTCAGTCAAACTCTTCATGCAGTATCGTATCTCCCATTTCATCTTCATCTACATCCTCTTCCATTTCCATAATATTGTCCTCAAGTACATCGCCCTTGTATAGACCCTCTATATACTCCTTCCACCTTTCTGCTTTCCCTTCTTTGCTTAGAACTGGGTTTCCATCTGAGCTCTTGATGTTCATACAAGTGGCTCTCTTATCTCCAAAGGTCTCTCTAATTTTCCTGTAGGCAGTATCTATTTTATCCCTGTGAGATAAGCCTCTACATCCTTGCATTTGTCCTCTAGCTCATTTTTGAGACGTCTGTATTCCTTTTTGCTTGCTTCATTCACTGCATTTTTATATTTTCTCCTTTCATCAATTAAATTCAATATTTCTTCTGTTACGCAAGGACTTCTACTAGCCCTCGTCTTTTTACCTACTTGATCCTCTGCTGCCTTCACTACTTCATCCCTCAAAGCTACCCATTCTTCTACCACTTTATTTCTTTCCCCCATTCCTGTCAATTGTTCCCTTATGCTCTCCCTGAAACTGTGTACAACATCTGGTTCTTTTAATTTATCCAGGATATTGCGGAGACATGGCTTAGCCACAGCCTGGGGGATGTTTCCAGAATGAGATTTTCACTCTGCAGCGGAGTGTGCGCTGATATCCTTTCTTTCAGGAGTGCTAGTTCTGCAAGGTTCGCAGAAGAGCTTCTGTAATGTTTGGAAGGTAGGAGACGGATACTGGCAGAAGTAAAGCTGTGAGTACCGGACGTGAGTCGTGCTTCGGTAGCTCAGTTGGTAGAGCACTTGCCCGCGAAAGGCAAAGGTCCCGAGTTCGAGTCTCGGTCGGGCACACAGTTTTAATCTGCCAGGAAGTTTCATATCAGTGCACACTCCGCTGCAGAGTGAAAATCTCATTCTTGCTATAGATTGGTTCCAGGAACACTCTTCTGAGTTTAAAACTTCCGCTGTCCACCAAATTCATCGGACATGAGCATTATTGAGCGTATCTGCGATGCCTTGCAACGTGCTGTTCAGAAGAGATCTCCACCCCCTCCTACTCTTACGGGTTTATGGACTTCACTGCAGGATTCATGGTGTCAGTTCCCTCCAGCACTACTTCAGACATTAGTTGAGTCCATGCCACGTCGTGTTGTGGCACTTTTGCGTATTCGCGGGTGCGCTAGACGGTATTAAGCAGGTGTAAGAGTTTCTTTACCTCTTCAGTGTATATATACATAACTTTGTTATGATCTGTCGGAGCGCTAATCCTACTGACACGTGTTCAGTTCCTTTGTATTCGTAAATAGCAGAGAGACCTGCCGTAGATAGTTTCACATCTCAGGAAAAACAGGTAAGAGACTTTTAAGTGACCCTGTAGCTATGATGGTACGTCCTTAGGCCGAAGGTGGAGTCAGCACCAAAGCCCTTGGGGACTGTAGGCTAATAATCCGCATCTCTCAAAGCACACCCTTAATGAAACTTCACGAAAAAACATCCGGATGACGATCGTAGAATAGCCATTAATAATGGTACTGTGTAAATATGATGGATGGCTGTGTGGCAATAAGCAGATGCCAATAAGAGAAGAACGTAGCTCTAGCGCAATCGGACGTGCTTCTTTCTTTGCAGACAGCGGTGACAAACGGCAACGTTTGTGGCAAGACAAAATTAACTTCCGCAACTTCGATGCGTAGGAGTAGTAGTGTGTGTGTGTGCGTCAAAGGTGAGGGACAGCTAATTAGCGAAGCATCACGGCTGGCCATCACTCATCGCAGTGGGCGGACTCGGAGTAAAGTGCCACGAATGCATTCCCCACCTGCAGGTGACGGGGCGCTTTCACACCGCAAAACCTTCCACGTAGTCTGCGAAAAACGTGGGCGAAACTGGGCCACAGTTTAATGTGGTCCTACCCGCAGCATGGAGGAGCAGAAAGCAGCGGATACGGTAAGAGCACGGGCTAATCACCTGCGCGAGACGCCCTGCTTGAATCCGCAGAACAGAACAGGTAGTTGGAATTGTGGAAAGAGGCCAAACCGGAGCTGTCAGTTACACTCAAATACATATAACTTTATTTAGTTCTCCAAGCAATACAGCAAAATTTTTTGAACTTAGTTATCGGCTGAATAGGCCACACTATCTTATGCCTTAAGGGCACAACCACTTAAATTTAAAAATGGTTGAAAGCCATTAACTTAAAATTCAGACTCAAAACGGGCAGAAGGCCTCACGTAAGTAAGTTCTATAACATGACTGAAGTCCCAACAAATCTAATACTTAAAAAGCAAAGAAGTTTAATTTAAAGACGGCTGAAGGCCCATGATTTAAGACTGCAGGTAAAATTAATTTAAAAAAAACACACACACACACACACACACACACAAGGCAGAAGGCCTAATCTTCAATTAGGCTGAAAGCCCCACACAGTCTGATACTTGAAAAACAAGAACTTTAATTTAAAAACGGCTGAAGGCTGATTACTTAAAAGAACTAAAATAATTTTTAGTAGGCAGAAGGCCCAAAGCTTTATAAAAAAAAAAAAATATTTTAAATGAAGCTGTAGGCCCAAAAATTGCAAAACTTGACAAATAACGAACTTTCAGTTTTAAAGCGGCTGAAGGCCCATTATTTAAAACCCAACTAAAAGCATACAAATTCAAACCATCAGCTATGAGCCATAAAAATCCAGTACAGCCAGCGGCGCTCAGAAGTTTCCGGGGGTCGGTCTGCACTTGAAAATAAACATTCGCTTAGCGGAGATAGGTGGTCGGCTCAACTGTATCCGATCCGCCAGCAACCCACCAAGAGACAGTCAACGGACCCACCGACAAAACGACTTGCTTTCCACCCGACCAGTACACAAGAAACTCCAAGGCAAAACGTAAAAGGCGTAGCCGCCCACAACCAAATATGCATAAGCTGTCAAAACTACACACGCGTATTGGGCAGGTGAGGAAAGAACACTGCCTGAAATTTACGTCAGCGGCCAGGGCAGGTAACGGGAACGCTAATGGCCACATGGCAGAAAATTCCGCTGGTGCACTTGCACTTGAAATAACCAAAAATCAGTTTAACTACACCGGATGGTGGCCAAACCTTCGCCAACTCGAATACTCGCTGTTGCTCACGGGAATACCCCCAACAGCCAACCAGGGAAACCAGCATCACAGTGTGAACAGTCTGGCTTCGGTAATTAAATCACCACTCAACTTTGATGTCTTGGGTCGGTGAGCCACGGACCCCGTAGCAATCGGAACAGCTCCCACACACTCCGACACTGCGAAGAGACCGCCAGCGGGCCCGGTGCACTGCACCGCGCGGAGATTTCCTGGCTGATCTACACCAACCGACCGACTCCTCAGAACCAGTACGCCGACAACATTTAAAATGACTTATCAGTCAAAATCGCACAAACTACACACAGTTTCACGAACGCTTGCACGAAGAACTAGACAGTGCTAACGGCAGTGACTGTACAATAACAAGGACGAAGCCAGATACAATTCGTCCAACGAGACGACCGACCGACGGTCAACCAAGGTCGTCCCCACTCAAAACCTGTGTGTCGGCAATCGTCGGGCAAGCGATGGCTATCCTCACCTTCCTGACCCTGCAGGCCCCGCTGGTGCTACGTCGCGACTGCGCCAACCGATCAACTGCTACACATCAGCACGGAGACAGAACTAAAATAACTGGCCAGTCGACATCACAGGCTACACGCAATATCACAAACACTTGGACGAAGAACGCGACCGATGGTAAAAACAGTGACTATGCAGTGGCGAGAACGAATCACGAGTTTGCACACACATCTCCAAACCATAGACGATCGGCGAGCAATCACGTCGACGACCAACCGACGATCAACCAGGACCGTCCCTATTGAAACCACGTGTGCCGGCAACGGTCGGGCGAGTCGTGGCTATCCGAACCTCACTACCGCTCCTACCCGACCGAACTCCTGCCGCGTCCCAACCGTCCGACTGCTAGGTCCGAACCCCGCTGCTGGCGCGTTGCAACTCACTGCCAGATTTGAACTAACTCCAAACACACGACAACCGGGGAGTAATAGCAGTCAGCAAAGATAATACGCCAGGGTTTATATAGGTAAACGCCGCTGCTGCCTCTCAAGGGCAGGCAAGGTGACAACTCGGTGACACCAGTAATTGAAATGTACATAACGAAGTGGTGGTACAGTGAAAACAAGATGTCAAATGAGATATGACACGAAACCGAGCCACACACGGCTTACTGGGTTCCGACTAAGGTTTTTGAGAAATTTGCCTTACTTCTTAGGAAAAAGGAGTAATTAGTAACCCACTGTCATAAACAGGGCGGGCCAAAACATTGTGGCGACCTGCATATCTGGAGATCTGATTTTGGAAGGTAATACAGTATCCTCTCGGCATGCCATGGATTTGACAAGTCCTTTGTGCGTTCCAGGATGTAAATAACACCAGACGTGACGAGACAGACAGCTCACACAGTTTCTGTCGAGCCGGGGCCGTATGGCGTCTTACGTGGCTTCCACTGACTTCATGTCAAGAAGTTTTGGTGGCTGAGACATCAAAACGAGTTCGTTTCGTGATCCTAAAACACAGACAGTTGTCTTCCTTCCCAACACACCATCTGTGTAGACCAGATGTGGTTCAAGTTGAAAAAAGTAGTATCGGAGGCGATTGAGGCATTTATACCGAATAAATTAATAACAGATGGTAGTGATAGTCCATTGTACACAAAATAGATTCAAGAAAATTCAGGAATACAGTAACGCAAGTTGCTTAGGAATGAAATAAATAGGAAGTGCAAGAAACTTAAGGCGAAATGATTGCATGAAAAATGTGAAGAAATCGAAAAAGAAATGGTTGTCAGAAGGAGTGATTGAGCATATAGAAAAGTCCGAACAACCTTCCGTGAAAATAAAGGTGAGAATTGGTATTATTAATAGTGCAATGGGAATTCTACTGTTAAATGCAAAAGAGAAAGCGGACAGGTGGGAAGAGTACATTGAAGGCCTTTGTGAGGGGGAGGACTTGTATAATGACAGAAGAAATAGAAGTCGACAGGGCAGACATAGAATAAGAATTTAAAGGAGCGCTGTAAAACTTAAGACCAAGTAAGCCAGAAGGAACTTCTAAAATCAGTGGAAAACAGAATGTGTGAGTCTGAGGATATTCAATCTAATATTAGGGAAACATCATCCACAAAATTCCAAAGATGCAAGATCCGGCGAGAAAGAATTACCGCATTATCACCTTAGCAGCTCATGCATCCATGTTGCTGATAAGAATAATATACAAAAGAATGGAAAAGAAAATTGAGAATGAGTCAGATAACGATCAGTTTGGCTTTAGGAAAGGTAAAGGCACTAGAGAGACAGTTCTGACACTGCGGTTAATAATACACTACTGGTCATTAAAATTGCTACACCACTAAGATGATGTGCTATAGACGCGACATTTAACCGACAGGAAGAAGATGCTGTGATCTGCAAACGATTAGCTTTTCAGAACATTCACACAAGGTTGGCGCCGGTGGCGACACCTACAATAGGCTGACGTGAGGAAAGTTTCCAACCGATTTCTCATACACAAACAGCAGTTGACCGGCGTTGCCTGGTGAAACGTTGTTGTGATGCTTCGTCTAAGGAGGAGAAATGCGTACCATCACTTTTCCGACTTCGATAAAGGTCGGATTGTAGCCTATCGAGATTGCGGTTTATCTTATCACGACATTGCTGCTCGCGTTGGTCGAGATCCAATGACTGTTAGCAGAATATGGAATCCCTGGGTTCAGTAGGGTAACACGGAACGCCGTGCTGGATCCGAACGGCCTCGTATCACTAGCAGTCGAGATGACAGGGATCTTATCCGCATGGCTGTTACCGATCGTGCAGCCACGACTCGATCCCTGAGTCAACAGATGGGGACGTTGGCAAGACAACATACATCTGCACGAACAGTTCGACGACGTTTGCAGCAGCATGGACTATCAGCTCGGAGACCACGGCTACGGTTACCCTTGACGCTGCATCACAGATAGGAGCGCCTGCGATGGTGTACTCAACGACGAACCTAGGTGCACGAATGGCAAAACGTCATTTTTTCGGATGAATCCAGGTTCTGTTTACAGCATCATGCTGGTCGCATCCGTTTTTGGCGCACATTGGAAGCGTGTATTCGTCATCGCCATTCTGGCGTATCACCTGGCGTGATGATATGGGGTGGCATTGCTTACTCGTCGCGGTCACCTCTTGTTTGCATTGACGGCACTTTGAATAGTGGACGTTACATTTCAGATGTCTTACGACCCGTGGCTCTACCCTTCGTTCGATCCCTGCGGAACTCTACATTTCAGCAGGATATTGTACGACCGCATATTGCAGGTCCTGTACGGGCCTTTCTGGATACAGAAAATGTTCGACTGCTGCCCTGACCAGCACATTCTCCGGATCTGTCACTAATTGAAAACGTCTGGTCAGTGGTGACAAAGCACTTGCCTCGTCACAATACGCCACAATACGCCAGTCACTACTCTTGATGAACTGTGGTATCGTGTTGAAGCTGCATGGGCAGCTGTGCCTGTACACACCATTCAAGCTCTGTTTGACTCAATGCCCAGACGTATAGAGGCCGTTATTACGGCCAGAGGGGGATGTTCTAGATACTGATTTCTCAGGATCTGTGCACCCGAATTGCGTGAAAATGTAATCACCGTAGTAGTAGAAATAAGACTGAAGAAAAATCAAGATACGTTCTTAGGATTTGTCAATCCGGAAAATGTCAATGTCAAATGATGCAAGACGTTCGAAATTCTGAGAAAAACGAGGATAAGCTGTAGGGACAGACCGGTAATGTACAATATGCACAAGAGACAAGGGGAACAATAACAGTAGACGACCAAGGACGAAGTGCTATGATTAAAAACGGTGTAAGACAGGAATGTAGTCTTTCGCCCCTATTGTTCGATCTGTTCATCAAGGAAGCAATGACGAAAATAATAAAATGGCTCAAGAGATTATAGTCAAGGTTAAAGGATATCAGTTACAAGATTTCCTGGTGGCATTGCTATTTTCAGTGCAAGTAATGAAGAATTACAAGATTTTTGAAAGGAATGAACAGTCTACTGAGCACAGAATATGGAGTAAGAACAAATCGAAGAAAGACGACAGAAATAAAAAATAACAGAACAGCGAGAAACTTACCTTCAGAATTTAAGTATTTCTGCTACCTAGGCCACAATATAACCCATGACGGATGGAGCAAAGAGGACAGCTTTAATAATGGTAATAAAGGTCACTTTCCCCTCTAGTGTTGTAATTATGGACACTACTCTTCTTCTCAAACTGTCACGGATGTCATTAGCAAATATGTGTATCATAATGGAGCAGATAAAAGGCCTAGCTCCTTGAAGACGTACCTACATGACATCTGAGGGTGAACACCACATATTATTCCCACTGCTCACTTTTGTGCAATCAGTACATTCTTCATAAGTGATAAGGTACCCCAGAAAATTATTCCGTAATACATTTTGAAGTGTAAATATGCAAAATATTTCAGGAGGTGCATTCATTTGTTTCCAAGACTAGCAATTGCACGAAGAACACAACTATCTGAAATAAACTGTTTGAGAAGCTCAGTGATATGTTTCTTCCAGTTCAAATTTTCATCAACAAGTACACACAAAAATCTGAAGTATTTTACTCTATTTACTGACTCATGCTCGTGTGCTACATCAATTGTTGGTATGACAGTTTGTTGTGCAGAACTGAATACAGTGGGTTTTTTGGAGAACCATTTAATAATTCATTAAAAAATATTGTTTACTATTTCTTCTGCTACGTACTCTCTAGTGGAGTTTATTATAACGCTAGAGTGGTGTGCAGTATGTATGTTTTACTGGATGAATGTTAAGTGGAAGTTAGTCACATGTACAGGGTGCTCCATTGATCGTGGCCGGGCCAAATATCTCACGAAGTAAGCGTCAAACGAAATAACTACAAAGAACGAAACTCGTCTAGCTACAAGGGGGAATCCAGATGGCGCTATGGTTGGCCCGCTAGATGGCGCTGCTATAGGTCAAACGGATATCAACTGCGTTTTTTTTTAAATAGAAACCCCCATTTTTTGCTACATATTCGTGTAGTACGTAAGGAAATATGAATATGTTTTAGTTGGACCACTTTCTTCACCTTGAGATAGATGGTGCTGTAATACTCACAAACATATGTTTCACAATTTTAGACGAACAGTTGGTAACAGGTAGGTTTTTTAAATTAAAATAAGTAACGTAGGTACTTTTGAACATTTTATTTCGGTTCTTCCAATGTGATACATGTACCTTTGTGAACTTATAATTTCTGAGAACGCATGCTGTTACAGCGTGATTACCTGTAAATACCACATTAATGCAATAAATGCTCAAAATGATGTCCGTCAACCTCAATGCATTTGGCATTCCTCTCAACAGCGAGTAGGTCGCCTTCCGTAATGTTCGCACATACATTGACAATGCGCTGACGCATGTTGTCAGGCGTTGTCGGTGGATCACGATAGTAAATATCCTTCAACTTTGCCACAGAAAGAAATCCGGGGAAGTCAGATCCAGTGAGCGTGCGGGCCATGGTATGGTGCTTCGACGACCAATCCACCTGTCATGAAATATGCTATTCAATACCGCTTCAACCGCACGCGAGCTATGTGTCGGACATCCATAATGTTGGAAGTACATCGCCATTCTGTCATGCAGCGAAACATCTTGTAGTAACATCGGTAGAACATTACGTTCAGGAAATCATTGTACCATTTAGATTGCCATCGATAAAATGGGGGCCAATTATCCTTCCTCCCATAATGCCTCACCATACATTAACCCGCCAAGGTCGCTGATGTTCCACTTGTCGCAGCCATCGTGGATTTTCCGTTGCCCAACAGTGCACATTATGCCGGTTTACGTTACCGCTGTTGGCGAATGACGCTTCATCACTAAATAGAACGCGTGCAAAAAATCTGTCATCGTCCCGTAATTTCTCTTGTGCTCAGTGCCAGAACTGTACACGACGTTCAACGTCGTCGCTATGCAATTCCTGGTGCACAGAAATATGGTACGGGTGCAATCGATGTTGATGTAGCATTCTCAACACCGAAATTTTTGAGATCCCGATTCTCGCGCAGTTTGTCTGCTACTGATGTGCGGATTAGCCGCAACAGCAGCTAAAATGCCTACTTGGACATAATCTTTTGTTGCAGGTCGTTTCCTTAAATAATGTAACTATCTGGCTAACGGTCCAGACACTTGGATGATGTCGTCCAGGATACCCAGCAGCATACATAGCACACCCTCGTTGGACATTTTGATCACAATAGCCATTCATCAACACGATATCGACCTTTTCCGCAGTTGGTAAAAGGTCCATTTTAACACTGGTAATATCACGAAGCAAATACCGTCCGCACTGGCGAAATGTTAGGTTATACCACGTACTTATACGTTTGTGACTATTACAGCGCCATCCATGACAAAGTGAAAAATGTTGTCCAACTAAAACATTCATATTTCTTTACGTATTACACGAATATGTAATAAAAAATGGGGGTTCCTATTTTAAAAAACGCAGTTGATATCCGTTTGACCCATAGGAGCGCCATCTAGCGGGCAAACCGTAGCGCCATCTGGATTCCCCCTTCAAGCTAGACGAGGTTCGTTCTTTGTAGTTTTTTCCTTCGATGCTTTTCGTGAGATATTTGGCCCGCTCACTATCAATGGACTACCCTATATAAGGAATAGGGTTGGACCCAAAATTGAACCCTGAGGGGCCATCTTTGTGATTTCTCCTAGTCAATAAAATTTTCTACCCTTCCGGCATTGTTTCAGTTATTCAGCACCTTTTCATCATATTTAAGTTTGATTCAAACCAGTTGAATTGGACATTACATGCGACTGCGCCTGCAATAGGCATATGAATGTTAGTGACAACAATTTTGTGACACTACTGTGTGCTGTTGTGTTGAGGCCGGAGCTGCAGCGACACTCTGGTCTTACACAGAGATCGCCTATCCCTAGGCCTATATAATTTCATCATGTGCCCTCGTGGTGTTGCAGGCACCCTCCGCCGCCGCAGGTTCCGGACAGGACTCGCTGGCCGTGGCTGCGCGCTCTCCATCCCTCCGCCTACGCTTCGGACGTCGCTCTGATCCTCTGCTCTCCGTAAGTACCTGCTGCACATCAGACACATCACAAAGATATTGGTCACGCAAATCACGCCGAAATTTCACACTTATTTGAGAAACAGACAGTAATGTGTTGTCTGTGGGAGTGAAAAGTTTTTCGGAAGTGTGATCTGGAAGGAGTGACATAGGGGTCAGTTTTGGGCTCACTATTGCCCTCCTTATATGAAATATCCCGTCGGTTTTGTCTTCCTAGGAATATCTATGGCGACGATCGACTTAAAAAACAGACCTGATGGTATCAATACTGCCATATCCGAGATGAATGAGCATCTGTTTTCGGCGGTCAGGTGGATTAAGGCCTGGACTTAAATCAAATATGAAGAAGTCACAAATAATTTTAGTGCACCAGTAATAATTAATTAAGTAATGCAAGGTTACCGACAGTGGTGTCCACATCTATACTCTGCAAACCTCCGTGAGGTGCATGACAGAGGGTATGTCCCACTTTACAAGTTATTAGGGTTTCTTCCCGTTGCATTCACGTACGGAGCGCCGGAAGAATGAATGTTTGAATGCCTCTTGCGTACAGTAGTTATTCTAATCTTATCCTCACGACCCCTATGTGAGCAATACGCGCAGGGGATTGTAGTGTATTTCTAGAGTCATCACTTAAAGCCGGTCCTTGTAACTTTGTTAATAGACTTTCTAGGCGTAGAGTCTTCCAGTTCAGTTCCTTCTGTATCTTCGTGACGCTCTCCGACGGATTAAACAAATGTGTGAGCATTCGTGCTGACCTTCTCTGTATACGTTCAACATCCTCTATGGGTCACACACACACGACTTATATTCTAGGATGGGTTTTTTGTAAGGAATCTCTTTCGTAGACTGATCCCCTACTATTCTTCCAATAAACCGAAATCTTCCACCTGCTTTACCCACGACTGAGCGTGTGTGTTCATTCCATTTCATATCCCTTCAAACTGCTACACCCAGATATTTGTATGAGTTTCCTGATCCCAGCAGTGACTCATTGATATTACAGTAACAGGATAATAAGTATTTCCTTCATTTGAAGTGCACAGTTTTGCATTTCTGAACATTTCGAACAAGTTACCAATCTTTGCACCACTTTGAAATCTTTTCAAGATCTGACTAAATATTTATGCAGCTTCTTTCAGACAGCACTTCATTATAGACATATGAATCATCTGGAAGAAGCATGATGTTACTATTAATATTGCCTACAAGGTCGTTAATATACAGCACGAAGGTTTCCAACACACTTCCCTAGGATACATCCGAAGTTACATCTGGATTTGACGATGACTCTCCGTCCAAGACAGCATGCTGCGTCTTCCCTACGGAAAAGTCCTCAATCCAGTCACAAATTTCGCTTAGTACCCCACATGATCGTACTCTAGACAATAGGCGTAGATGCGGTACTGAGTCAAATAATTTTTGGAAATCAAGAAATACTGCTTCTAGCTGACTGCCTTGATCCAAAGCTTTTAGTATGCCATGTGAATAAAATGCGAGATCGGCGTTTTCGGATCCGTACTGGTTGGCATTGAAGTAATCATGCTGTCCAAGACACCTCATTATATTTGAACTCAGAATATGTTCTAAGATTCTGCAGCAAATCGATGTCAAGGATGCTGGACGGGAGTTTTGTTGATTACTTCTAGTACCTTCTTGTAGACGGGTTTTACCTCTGGTTTTTTCCAAGAACTGGGTACGGTTTTTTATTTAATGAAACTATGGTATATGATGTGCAGCTACTCTTATGTTCTGAGGTAATTTGCTCTGTATTCACGTCTCTGCAACTTGTACTTACACCTTACACTACTCTCTGGTATTTGCTACGCAAATCTCCACCTTTTCTGTAGCTTGGGGTTCTTGACACAGCGATTTTATTTCATAAGGACGGGTCGACTCTAATTACATGCTCACTGGTTCTACATGGAAGCTAAAACTCTATTCAGTTCAAAAAAGGAACGGATAACGCTAACTATACCTCGTACGAACCCGTTCAGCAAAGAGGGCGGTGGCCTTTCATGACCGTAAGTAAGCTACAACTGACTTTTGTTCCCTTAGTACTTTAACTATTCCTCCTACAGTCTCTTACTTCATCCTTCAAATTATTCTTTTAAGCGAGGGTGAACACAACTTCCATTGAATGAGGGTAGGTAGTGGTAATTTAGTTACATCCATACTAAAAGGTGATTCCTTGTAATTATTTACTTTTATTATTCTGAAAACAGCTTTCACTATGCGGTTGTATAATATAGATTCCTGGATGGTAAAAACATCTAGAGTAGTATTGACTCTCGGTGTTGGAGTCAGATTTCAAATAATGAAAACAGCTCCGATTTTTTCTTTATCTGAACCGTACGAACAATAGAAAACTGCGGTCACATTACAGGATATGGGCATGGATTAACATCATAACCGTTCAGCGTAGCAGTACGCAATGTAATATTGACACATAAACACATAAAAACTATAGGAGTGGGGGGGCGGGGGGTGGATAGAAGTTGAGTTGTTGGTAATCGCACTAACTGCGCCAGCCTACACCGTCGCTAAACGGAGCGAAACAGAGATTCCTGAGTACGCTTTATACTATCACGATGGGTGACCGTACCTGATATTGTTCTCACAAAGTAAGATGGTTTGCATTGACTCATCAAATAAAATATAACGCGCTTTGAAATGTGAAATACATTAACGAAATTACTGTCCACTACTTCATGCCAAGGGACTGAAACAAACTACTTGAACAGCCTTGGGCAAGTAAAACACAGTGGCGGGAACATATGGAGTCCATAGTCACAAAGACATCTCACCAAAGATTATGAAATTATTACGTAAAACATGGCTGAGGGCCATGAAAATCGTTATAACAAACAGCAAAAGGTCGAGCAACATCCGATTACTCTCGATTTAGGTGCCCCATGAACTATTCCTAAGCACATGGACGGATCTCACTTTCAAGGGAACAAAAATTCGAAAGAAAATTCTCACAACAGGTGTCTCAAATTTCTCAGATTCACTTTTGGAAAACATTAAAACAATTTAACAGACTCCGATTCCTTTCATTGACTTAGTACATATTTCACAGGCACACGTGGCGAGCACTTTAGTCACAAACAAACGGCCCAAAAGGTCATAAAATAACTGTTAAAAATACTCTGTCCCGGCTTTTATTTACTTTAGCAAACATTCAACATTATTAAACACCCGCGAAGACTGTAATTTCTACTCGTCAGTTGGCGCGAACGCATGCTCGTGCCCACTACAAGAAACTTACATAAGATTCAGCTTTATCCCACAAAAACTATAGCTTAAATCCAACAGTTTCACGAATTCACTCAGACAGACAAATTTCACCCTCAGTTACTCACAAAATAGAGTGCAGAGCCGATGTGCCACACTCAGCCTCAATATCCACAAACACAATTTTGCCTGTTGGTCTACACCATCAAAATTATGACAGTAAAATTGTCTTCTGACACTCCTCTGACTACATTCACCATAGACGATACATTGTGAACGTTATCAACAGCGGTACAAGTAATTTTAAAAAATTTTCTCGCCATACCGGCAAGAGGTCCACAAAAGCGTCTCCGCCGGCTGCGGTGGTCTCGCGGTTCTAGGCGCGCAGTCCGGAACCGTGCGACTGCTACGGTCGCAGGTTCGAATCCTGCCTCGGGCGTGGATGTGTGTGATGTCCTTAGGTTAGTTAGGTTTAAGTAGTTCTAAGTTCTAGGGGACTGATGACCACAGCAGTTGAGTCCCATAGTGCTCAGAGCCATTTGAAAAGCGTCTCCACCTCAGGTCAGCCCGTCCGACAGTGTCCCAGCGTGACGAAATTCGGAGACAAGTTTTACTTTGGCAAACCCACTACCCTTCAACTACACTGCAGCGCCAAAGGCACTGGTATAGGCGTGCGTATTCAAATACAGAGATATGTAAACAAGCCGAAAACTGGGCTGCGGACGGCAACACCTTTATAAGAAAAGTGTCTGGCGCTGTTGTTAGGTCGGTTACTGCTGCTACAGTGGCAGGTTATAAAGACTTAAGTGACTTTTTACGTGGCGCTACTGTCGGCGTAAGAGCGTTAGGACTCAACATCTCATCGCTAAGTGGGAATTTTCCCTTACGACCATTTCACGAGTGTACAGGGAATATCAGGAATCCGGTAAAACATCAAATCTCCGATATCGCTGCACTCAGAAAAAGATCCAGTAAGAGTGGAACCAACGACGACTCGAGAGAATCGTTCAACGTGACAGAAATGCAACCCTTCCGAAAATTGCTACAAATTTCAATGCTGGGCCATCAACAAGTATCAGCGGGCGAACCATTCAACGAAACATCATCGATATGGGCTTTCAGAGTCGAAGACCCACTCATGTACCCTTGATGACTGCACGACACAACGTTTTACGTCTCACCTGGATCTTTTAACACCGACGTTGGACTGTTGATGAATGGAGCATGTTGCCTGGTCGGACGAGTCACGTTTCAAATTGTATCGAGCGAATAGACGTGTACGGTTATGGATACAACGTCACGAATCCATGAGCCCTGCATGTCAGCAGGTGACTGTTCAAGCTGGTGGAGCCTTTGTAGAGGTGGGCGTGTGCAGTTGGATTGATATGCGAGGCCTGATACGTCTAGAAACGACTCTGACAGGCGACACGTGGGTAAGCGTCCTGTCCGATCACCTGAATCCATTCATGTCCATTGCGTTTTCCGACGGGCTTGGGAAATTCCAGCAGAACAATGTGACACCCCATGCGTCCCGAATTTCTACAGAGGGGCTTCGGGAACACTCTTCAGTGTTTAAATATTTCCGCTGGCCACCCAACTCCCCATATATGATCATTATTGAGCATATCTGGGTTACCTTGCAACGTGTTGTTCAACAGAGATCTGCATCCCTCATAATCGTACGGATTTATAGAAAACGCTGCAGGATTCATAGTGTAAATTCTCTCCAGCACTAGTCAGACATTAGTCAAGTCCGTGGGACGTCGTGTTGAGGCACTTCTGCGTGCTCGCGGGGGCCCGACACGATATTAGGCAGGTGTACCGGTTTCTTTGGCTCTTCAGTGTAAAATACAACATGCGCAGAATAAGAGTAGATCTCAGAACAATAGGAATAATAAACTGCATAAAAACTCAAATTTAACCACCAGCAACGAGAAGATATTGAATTTTTATGCGCAGATATGTCAGAATATACGATTACTCTCCGAGCAATTGACGTATGTTTGGTAAGAGAGGAAACGAAGCAAATAATAGGATTACAGAACAAATTTCAGCACATTACGGCCGTTATCTGCGTCTTGTTGTATGCTGCACAAGTGTGGTGGAGGGTACTTTATGTACCATTATCATTTCACCCTTTACGTGTTCCAGTTGCGAATGGTTCGTGGAAGAATGATCATTGGTAAGTGTCCGTATAGGCTAGAATCTCTCTAATTGTACCAGCATGGTCTTTCCGCGATATATACGTAGTAGGAAGGAATACATTGCTGAGTCTTCCAGGAACGTTATGCTCTTGGAATTTTAACTGTAAATCCTACCAGGATCCACAATGCGTCTCTTGCAGCGTCTGCCACTGCGGTTGGCTGAGCACCTGCGTCACGCTTTCTTGTTTACTAAATCAACCTGTAACAAAACGTGTCGCTCTTCTTTGGATCTTCTCTATTTCTTCTATAGGTCCTATACGTGCGGATCCAACACAGAAGAGCAATGTTCGTGTATTGATCGAACGAGGCTTTCGTAAGAAACGTCCATCGCAGGTGGACTGCACTTACAGATGATTCTCTGAATGACTCGTAATCTCACGCGTGCCTTTCCTACGATTCATTTTATCTTGGTGTTCCTCTCCTACATATTCAATCGATTTGACTGTTTCCAGCATCCCTCTAATCGTACAATATAGGATCTATCCTCCGACTGATTTACAATACGTCACATTAGTTCAGGGTTAGTTGTTAATCCCTGCACCAAGCGTCGATACGCTGCTGGTTTTCCTGCATTTCACTAGTTTCCTAGCCTCTTAGCTTCTCTGTATACAAACCAACTCTCCGGAACAGCTTTAAGAAGCTTCCGATATCGATTAGGTCATTTATATCTATTGTCAAAAAACATTTACCCATTACACACCCAGTGGCTTTGTCGTCTCGTTGTTGGTAGCTATATGTACTTTTTTTTAAAATTCTTTATTGTTACTGTTGTAGTCAATAGAAGAAAATTAAATTTCTTGTAATAACGTCACTGACAAAGCATCAGAGAGTGGCTTACGTGGAAACGTAATACATGTTGTCCCCTTACACCATCTATAGATGTTGCACTGTATACTGTCTTCTTCATACCATACTGTAATATTAGGTGTAAAGGTGTGGATGTACATTTGTAGGTTTCCTATTCCATGTGTAGATTGCATACTGTAGATGTAGATTTTATATAGTAGTTGTAGATTTTATATAGTAGTTGGACATTTTATATAGTAGTTGTTGATTTTATATTGCCGATGCAGGTTTTACATTCCAGTTTAAGACTGAAAATGTAGATTTCAGATTGTAGATACAGATATACATGGTGTTCCAAAACGATCCCGACATATATGTAATGTAGTGGCGAGTGAGAATTTGTACCAAGGCCAGGAATCGAACCCAGGTCCTCCGCTTCCTAGGCTTACTAGGCAGATGTTTTAGCCATTAAACCACCTTGACCCAGCGGTTCACACAACTGGACGGATTACCCTGGCATGCTGCTTCCCTCGATCCAAATTCTCATTGCCGCCCCGGCTTGCTTCAATTTCCCCTTAGCTTAGTGGCTCTGCATAGTAAGTGGAGGACCCGGGTACGATTCCTGGCCTTGGTACAATTTTGCACTCGGCAATTTAGTCTATATACCATAAAATCATATCTGCATGAGACCAGTGAAGTCTCTGAAATTCTGTCATTTCATTTTATAAGATACCGATAAACTTTGAGGGGGCTGTAGAAGGCGTCTTGAGGAACAGACTGAGAATGGGAACCTGTGTCTGGAAACATCCTCCAACTGTGCTTCAGGGCGTCGAATATACAGGCGTCACTGGCCGCCCCTTCGGCAGCAAATGTAACATTGTTTGCTGATGGACTGCAGATGGAACATCTCGCAATGTTGTTTGTTATACAGTGATCGCGACCGCGGCCATGATCATCAGTGGAGAAGATGGAGCTAATTGCTGCGTAACTGGCCTTTTCCAAGTAAATGAGATGCTCTATTGCTTCAGCGGATGACATTTTCGGCCATAGGGTTCCCTCCTCAGTTAATTTTTTTCTGCAGAGCGAATTCGAGATTTTAGATGATTTCAGGATAATGTACTGCAGATCGAAACCCATGTCCAAAACCGTCATCCACCGCGACAACAGAGCATTGCAATATTAGGAGACGAGGCCTTTCTATGGAGCAGCTAGCTGATGGCGGTCGTGGCAATGATGCTCGATCACAGAATAACAAACAACATTGCGAGACGTTCCGCTTATGGTCTGTCATCGCACGAAGTCACGTTTGCTGCCGAAGGGGTGGCCTATCGGCAGGCGCCAGCTCATACAGTTTTGACACACTGTACGAAATTCGTCGGTAACATGCTATTAAATAGATTTTAGATAGAGGAGTAGATTTCATATTGTGTATGTGAAATTCATGGTGTAGATTTCAGATTGTTGATAGAGATATGGAAACAGGTGTAATGTAGTAGATATAAATGTAGGTTTCATATTGTGTATGTAGATTTCATATAACGAGTTACAGACTGCAGATGTAGTTTTCAAATTGTAGATATAAATATAGAAATCCATACCAGGTTGTGGATTCAGATGCAGATGTAGATGCAGGCTACAGACTGTAGATGTAGAGTGGGCCAAAATGGATTACCTATACCACATTTGTCAACTTGAGTCTTACACATCACTAGTAAACTCGATGTAAACCTCATGTTTTCCCCCCTACTTCGTTTCTGAAAACGTATGAATCGTCTGTTTCTTTTGTTTTCCTGTGGGAAGCCTCTACTGAACAACCTGTTTCGTTTGTTTCAGAACCAGCTGGGCGCTCCAGAGAGTCCAGTGGAGAACTGAAGGTCCTGAATACCGCCGCTAACGACCATAGCTACTCTCTGACCCACGTCCAACGTAACTGCTGTAGAAATCTCTCCGTTTGTTTTGCGTCCCACCAGAAACCACTGTGCGGATAGTATTTTAAAACCAGAACTTCTCTTTCAACACGCTCAACAATAGCGTCTGTGAAATACGCTCCGATCCAACCACGGTGGCCCGTTTCCCTTAGAGAATCATTATACTTCAATGTAAAATACAAAACTTACTATTAATGCTACTTCTGAATACGAAGCTGTCATTGTATTTGCTGTAGCAGTGTAAAAAAAAGTCTGTTAAATAAACATCCCAGAAAAAAGTCATCACTTTCTGTAATTCGTGTCTGACCAGATTTCTTCTCTATGTGTCACGTCGCACACTGCATTCCACTTGCTTTTTTTGATCCTCTTGATTGCTGCTTAAAACTGCTTTGCTAGTAAGTAGCTTAATAACAATGTAAGAAATGCAATGAATTGCAAAATACATGTAGAAGCTGTGTACCATGAATTTCCAAGACTTTCATTTTAGCTGGATCACAAGAATCCTTCCCTTCGTAATTTCCTCACTCCTAACTTGTCTCAGAATGACACACATGAACCAGGCAACACAACCGTGACAAGAAAGGATACAAAAAGCAGTTTTACAAAAATTAAGTCTACTTAAAGCACATAAAAATCGTAAATTTGTAGTGTCTGCTTCTCTGTTCACACACACAATTGTAATCTTTCAAGAAGGAACGAGTTGAGATGGAAAAAACAGAAGTATACGTATAAAACAAACTACAGATAGTTCAGGCAAGAAGACAATAGGACACTGTTTTAAATAATATGGAAACGTCGTCCTGCTTTGAGAAAACAATTTTTCTTCTTTTAACACCCGAACATGTACTGGAGAAGTTTCTCCATCTTAAGTGGATCCATTAACACTGTGTCAAATAACAAGTAAAGAATTTTGCATGATAATACAAAACCGTTTTTAAGGTTATGGTATTTAAATTAATAAAAGTGTGTAACAGAAAAAAATTAACAGGAAAACTAAATACCTTAGTATCACAGATTGATCTTCATGTGGCTATCTGATGTTAGCAGCACAGCTATAATTATTACGCTCCAGTATGTCATCTGCAATTAATCAGTTTGTTTAATGTTATGTTAGGTAATTTGCCAAATTTTAGGCGTAAAATCGAATTATTACTTTTTCCTTTTTCCTCACGTTGTATTACAGCAATAGCACCTGTATATAACGTTCTGTTCTCAACGAAGATTCAATGATTTTGTGCTTTGACTATCGTTGCTTAGCTTAAAATACTATATTTCTAAAATGTGTGGAGACATTTGATGGTGAATAGGATTTGTAAATTGGGGGGATAGGGGGGGGGGTTTATGTGTGTAAACTGGCTGTACTTACTTTTCCACACGGAGGTTGAGTGGAATACACTCTTTGTCTGTTCGTCTGATATTGTCTTGTTCTGCCGTCATGCTCTATATCTTCTGGGTGAGTATTTCGAATTTTGAAGTGATATTAGGCTTGCGGGGATGTGCCTGTGCCTGTGTGTGTGTGTGTGTGTGTGTGTGTGTGTGTGTGTGTGTGTGTGTGTGTGTGTATGTATGTGTGTGTGTGTGTGTGTGTGTGTGTGTGTGAGTGTTTTATTTTAGAGCTGAGAATGACACACTAGGTATTCATTCATTACATCTTTTACTTCCACGATGGCCTTTTGTAGATCGTATTTTCTTTGGAGGGCTGTTGCTGTGTTTAAGAATTTTTAAGTCAATGTTTATGGCTGCCGTTCAGTGTTTTGATGTCTCTGAAGTGGTCAGCAAATATAGGACTGCTGTTAAGTGTCCTTGTGGGTTCATTGTATCTAATACTGAAATTTCCACCCTTCTGTCTAATGTAAAATTAGTTACAGTCTAGAAATGTGAGCTGACAGATTGCAGATGTGTTGTACTCGTCTGTGTTAGGGTGAGTTGTTCTCAGTTTCTTCTGATGGAGTCATCTGTTCGGTGGTTATTTTCAATCCTTGCTTCTTGAATATGTTACCTACCCTGTGAGTTGTTTTGTTCTTGTAGGTTAGTGTCAACCATTTCTTTGTTGCTGTGGTTGTTCCTTTTTCAGATGTGTTGTGGATGTTTTTGTTCTGTACGTTTATGTTCTGCCTGTCTATGCTTTTGCTTGTGTGTTGGTCCTGATCTCTTTGCTGTTACCTGTGGGCGTGGTTTTTCATTTTAATTTTAGTTTTGTGGTTTAGTTGGTCTATCACGCTTGTTTTGTGTCTATTTTAGACAGCTATTTGTTTATCTGTAGCTCATTGTTGCAGTTTTAGTCACCGAGGGGAGTTTTGTTCAACATGTGCTGGAAACCAGTTCCTTGGTGGGTAACTGGATGGGAGTGTCCAGAATTCTGGAAACATCATCCAGGCTGTGGCTAAGCCATGTCTCCGCAATATCCTTTCTTCCAGTTGTGCTAGTCCTGCAAGGTTCGCAGGAGAACTTTGCAAGGTAGGAGACGAGGTACTGGCAGAAGTAAAATTGTGAGGAGTGGTCGTGAGTCGTGCTTGGGTAGCTCAGTTGGTAGAGCACTTGCCCGCGAAAGGCAAAGGTCCCGAGTTCGAGTCTCGGTCCGGCACACAGTTTTAATCTGCCAGGAAGTTTCAAAACCAGTGCACACTCCGCTGTAGAGTGAAAATTTCATTCTGATGTAATGGATATTGGTCTATAATATTGCGTGCTTTTACCTTTCTTATATACGGGAGTTACCTGTGTTTTCTTCCAGTCGCTTGCGACGTTGCTCTGAATGAGAGATTCGCGATAGCCGCAATCCCTGTGTTCACAAAGACTTGAATACCCTAACTGGTGAACAAGTGTCAGCAGTATGAACAGAGACGTCCAGTTGTGTAGCGAACTGTTTGACTGTGGCCCGTCGATCACGTTCAGTGAGAATGTCCGCACGTTCCAACATGCTGTAAGCGCCTATGAATATCTGCAAAGCTCTGGTTTCCCCACAAAAAAAAAAAAAAAAAACTATACTGACTGATATGGGAATATTCCACGATGTCCCACATCAAATTACATTTTTTTTTCTACCGAAATTGACCGAGGAAAAAAAGGGCGCTGCATTACTTGCTGAACGTCCTTCGTACTCCAAAAGTGGCAGCAACGCTCTTTCGGCTAAAGTAACCTACTGCTTGGCGCCTTCCTTTACTCGGAAACTCTTTGCAATTCTTGGGCTGAAGTGTTAGCGGCTTCATAGAGATTATAGATATGATCAGCAGGATGAAACTGTTTTCCTTGCACTGTCTCATGGTTGTCTTATCTACGTTGAACTTGCTACGGTCGCAGGTTCGAATCCTGCCTCGGGCATGGATGTGTGTGATGTCCTTAGTTTAGGTAGGTGTAAGTAGTTTTAAGTTCTAGGGGACTGATGGCCACAGCAGTTAAGTCCCATAGTGCTCAAAGCCATTTGAACCATCTGAATCTTTTTAGCATTTACTGCATCTCTGTTTTTTCGTAGACCTTTTCTTATGAGCGCATTACGTCAGAAATAAAGTTGTCTTGCTGTTGTAGAAGAAGGCATCTTATCATTCTTTACCCCCTCAATCGTATTTTCCATCGTGAGAGGATCCCATGTTGGTTCTGATTTCCGGACGTATTTTCTGGGTCTAATGAAGTTCTAGCATCTGAAACAATACTGAACGGACATTTGTATTAAAAGAACAGAGACTGTTTTAAATAATACAAATTAACTACTTCCTAATCGTCACAAAGGGACAGACTGCTGGATGATACCTTTGCATGTTAAAGGAATCAGAAGCCAATCTGCAGTATTATGAGCGCTACATGGAAGTAACTCGTTCTTATTAGGGTAAAAAGCACCCGTCTTCAATCCACAAGTGGCCATCGGGACCATCCGACCGCCATGTCATCCTCAGTTGAGGATGCGGATAGAAGGGGCATGTGGTCAGCACACCGCTCTCCCGGTCGTTATGATGTTTTTCTTGACCGGAGCCGTCACATTTCGGTCGAGTAGGTCCTCAATTGGCATAACGAGGCTGAGAGCACGCCGGAAAATGGCAACAGCGCATGGCAGCTGGATGGTCACCCATCCAAGTGCCGACTACGCCCGACAGCACTTAACTTCGGTGATCTCACGGGAACCGGTGTATCCACTACGGCAAGGTCGTTTTATTAGGGTAAGCAGATTAAAATATAAGCTTTTGGCATAAGCAGCCACCATGGCCACATTCCCCCATAAGTACCGTGATCACTTTGCCCGATAGGATGCCGTGTCGGCATTAATGGTTCACAGATAAAACTATCAAAGCATAGAAACAACAAGGAACTATAATTATTACAAACTAAAAGATACTGTTAAAACATATACGTTGCAGAAACAGTACGAGGGACGTTCAATACGTAATGTATCACGTTTTTTTCTCGGCCAATTTCACGTGGAAAAATGCAAAATTTGTTGAGGGAAATCGTGGAACTTTCCCGCTTCAGTCCCTGTAGTTTGATGAAGTTTCGATGGGTGATGGTGCTGTACGTAGCATTCAAAATGGTGTCTGTAACGTAGGTGCGTTTCAAACAGCGAGCTGCCACTGAGTTTCTGTTGTCGGAGACTCAGAGCATAGCAGATATTCGTAGGCGCTCGCAGAATGTCTGCGGAGATCTGTCAGTGAACAAAAGCACGGTGAGTCGTCGGGCGAGGCGTCTGTTGTCATCGCAACAAGGTCGCGCAAACCTGTCCGATCTCCCACGTGATGGCCGACCGCAAACTGCTGTGACAACTGCAAAGTTGCAACGTGCGGACACTCTCAATCGATGTCATCGACGGATCACAATCAAACACCTCGCTGCTCACTAGACGTCTCCGTTGATAGTGCTGACACACTCGTCCACCCGTTGCGATACTCAGAGGTTTGTGCCCGCCCCTAGGTTCCTCGAAGTGTAACGAAGAACCACCTGTGCCTAATTGCTTGCGCGTTACTGGGCTACTTTTAGTAGATCATCGTTATAGGCGATGAAACATGGGTTCATCACTTCGAATCTCAAGTAAAACGTCAATCCATGGAGTAGCGCACACCACCTCCCCTAACACACACTGAGCCGATAAGGTCAAGGCGACGGCTTTATGCGACTCTGAATGGGGTGTTCTGTTTGATGTTCTCCCTCGTGGTGAAACAATCTATTGGGAGCTATATTGTGTTACCCTCAGGAAACTGAAGAAATGTCTTCAGCGAGTTCATCGCAAAAATGTAAACAAACGTTTCCTTCTCCGTGACAACAAAAAGCCTTACACAAGCCTGCGCACCAAAGAGCAGCTCACAAAACTTCATTGGACTTTTCCTTCTTATCCACCTTACCGCCCAAATTTCGCATCTCTGGACTTGCATCTGTTTGGGACAATGAAAGATGCACTCCGGGAGAAGCAGTACGTGGATCTACATCTACATCTACATACTCCGCAAGACACCTGATGGTGTGTGACGGAGGGTACCTTGAGTACCTCTATCGGTTCTCCCTCCTATTCCAGTTTCGTATTGTTCGTGGAAAGAAAGATTGTCCATATGCCTCTGTGTGGGCTCTAATCTCTCTGATTTTATCCTCATGGCCTCTTCGCGAGATACACGTAGGAGGGAGCAACATACTACTTGACTCCTCGGTGAAGATATGTTCTCGAAACTTCAACAAAAGCCAGTACCGAGCTACGGAGCGTGTCTCCTGCAGAGTCTTCCACGGGAGTTTTTCTATCATCTCCGTAACGCTTTCACGATTACTAAATGAACCTGTAACGAAGCGCGCTGCTCTCCGTTGGATCTTCTCTATCTCTTCTATCAATCCTATCTGGTACGGATCCCACACCGATGAGCAACATTCAAGCAGTGGGCGAACAAGTGTACTGTAACCAACTTCCTTTGTTTTCGGATTGCATTTCTGCTGGATTCTTCCAATGACTCTCAGTCTGGCATCTGCTTCACCGACGATCAACTTTATATGATCATTCCATTTTAAATCACTCCTAATGCCTACTCCCAAATAATTTATTGAATTAACTGCTTCCAGTTGCTGACCTGCTATATTGTAGCTAAATGATAAAAGATCTTTCTTTCTATGTATTCGCAGCACATTACACTTGTCTACATTGAGATTCAATTGCCATTCCCTGCACGATGCGTCAATTCGTTGCCAATCCTCCTGCATTTCGGTTCAATTTTCCATTGTTACAACCTCTCGTATACCACAACATCATCCGCCAAAAGCCTCAGTGGATGATGGGGAGGTTGTTGATGGAGCAATACATTGTCTCCGACGTCGACCTGTAGAATTGTGCCATGCGGGCATATACATCCGCCTCCCCCATCCCATCCCCACCCCCAGTATGGCGGCGTAGGGCCACCACATTGAACAAAGGTTATGATGAAAAATAGGATTTTATAGGCGAAAGAGCGGGGAATAACGTGGGTTCTTGGAATCCTTTCAGAAAAAAAGTGTTGCGTTGACTACTGTATACCTCTCGCGTTAGTATATGTTTAAATGATCTAACAAGGGCTTACCCCCCATCAGACGGCTGAAAATCGGAAAAAGTTTTACTGAAAAAATAACGAAACAAGCTCCCTCGGTCAAATTCACTGGCAACAATGATGGTATGTATGGCCACTTCTCGGTCGGCAGCAGCACTGTTCAGGTCAAACAGTATGCAGTGGAAGCTTTTCCCGCCCAGGCAGTCTTACCCCACATTCCCCTACTCCCTTCTGGTAATGAATTACTTAAAACTTCGTGGCAGATTAAAACTGTGTGCCAGACCGAGACTCGAACTCGGGACCTTTGCCTTTCGCGGGCAAGTGCTCTACCATCTGAGCTACCGAAGCACGACTCACGCCCGGTACTCACAGCTTTACTTCTGCCAGTATGTCGTCTCCTACCTTCCAAACTTCACAGAAGCTCATCTGCGAACCTTGCAGAAGTAAAGCTGTGAGAACCGGGCGTGAGTCGTGCTTCGGTAGCTCAGATGGTAGAGCACTTGCCCGCGAAAGGCAAAGGTCCCGAGTTCGAGTCTCGGTCGGGCACACAGTTTTAATCTGCCACGAAGTTTCATATCAGCGCACACTCCGCTGCAGAGTGAAAATCTCATTGTGGAATGAATTACTTGTCGAACAATGGTATTAGCGTAGGATGACACGCCTGACTTTCTCTCTGAGAACCCTACGTGCAGTTCTTAGTTGAAAAGCTTTGTTTTGGAGCCGCCTCGAAAGGTGTTTTAAAATATTCTATGAAATATGAGGGGGAGTCAAAAGTTATCTAATCTTTGCCCATAACGGACCTTTAAAATTCTCACACTGCCTTCGCCCCGTACAGGCTTACGGTTGGTACCACTGTACCACTGTAGCCACACTACTTGCGCTTCTCCTTGTCAGTGACAGCACAAACATGCCCCCCCCCCCCCCCCCCGCTACCGGTTTGCGCTGAGGAGGAACAGCCAGAAATGATGCGTTTTCTGTGGTCGGAAACAGTGAATGGGGCTTGATTCATGCTAGATTTTCAGTAGAATACGGGGAAAGAGCGGTTTCACATAAAAGTTTTCGAGTAGCTTGAGATTATGAATAACAATAAGAAAACTCAACACTCAATAACCAATCAGATTATCATCAAAATTATAACATTTTAAAAGTCAAGAATGATGAAGTGCAGCCATATAGCTGCGTAAAGTTGATTTATTCGCAGTACCTGTTTCGCGTCAGTACGAACACATCTTCAGGTTTGTCAAGACTCAAGAGTACATATCATTGTGTGACATTTTTGAAATGGTAGGAATACACAACCACAGCGTTGGCATTCACCAGAAAACAATTACAAAAACCATAGTTACATTTCCGTACTGTAGATGGATAATTACAAAGTTCCAGTATTCGGAAAGTTGTCCACATTAAGAGTCAAACCACATTGGTGGGATGGCATAATAACATTGAGTACAGTCAAGAAATGCTTGTCAAAATATACAAAGCATACTGTTGAATGGGCCAGGCCTAAAAAAGAGGGGGCAAAAACAAATAACCAAATAATAAATGGACATCACTGTGAACGGGGCTAAAATGCACAGTGTGGGAAACACTACTCAGAAAATAATATCCGGTAAGCTATTTTTCACATTTCTTCCAATGTCGATGTTTCATTTCCATACTAGTGTTCTACACTCCTGGAAATTGAAATAAGAACACCGTGAATTCATTGTCCCAGGAAGGGGAAACTTTATTGACACATTCCTGGGGTCAGATACATCACATGATCACACTGACAGAACCACAGGCACATAGACACAGGCAACAGAGCATGCACAATGTCGGCACTAGTACAGTGTATATCCACCTTTCGCAGCAATGCAGGCTGCTATTCTCCCATGGAGACGATCGTAGAGATGCTGGATGTAGTCCTGTGGAACGGCTTGCCGTGCCATTTCCACCTGGCGCCTCAGTTGGACCAGCGTTCGTGCTGGACGTGCAGACCGCGTGAGACGACGCTTCATCCAGTCCCAAACATGCTCAATGGGGGACAGATCCGGAGATCTTGCTGGCCAGGGTAGTTGACTTACACCTTCTAGAGCACGTTGGGTGGCACGGGATACATGCGGACGTGCATTGTCCTGTTGGAACAGCAGGTTTGGATGTACCGTGCACTATTCAGTCTCCCCTCGACGATCAGCATGATGCCGGGTGTTGGCCCTGTATGCCTCTCGGTCGTATGCAGTCCTGATTGTGGCGCTCACGTGCACAGCGCCAAACACGCATACGACCATCATTGGCACCAAGGCAGAAGCGACTCTCATCGCTGAAGACGACACGTCTCCATTCGTCCCTCCATTCACGCCTGTCGCGACACCACTGGAGGCGGGCTGCACGATGTTGGGGCGTGAGCGGAAGACGGCCTAACGGTGTGCGGGACCGTAGCCCAGCTTCTTGGAGACGGTTGCGAATGGTCCTCGCCGATACCCCAGGAGCAACAGTGTCCCTAATTTGCTGGGAAGTGGCGGTGCGGTCCCCTACGGCACTGCGTAGGATCCTACGGTCTTGGCATGAATCCGTGCGTCGCTGCGGTCCGGTCCCAGGTCGACGGGCACGTGCACCTTCCGCCGACCACTGGCGACAACATCGATGTACTGTGGAGACCTCACGCCCCACGTGTTGAGCAATTCGGCGGTACGTCCACCCGGCCTCCCGCATGCCCACTACACGTCCTCGCTCAAAGTCCGTCAACTGCACATACGGTTCACGTCCACGCTGTCGCGGCATGCTACCAGTGTTAAAGACTGCGATGGAGCTCCGTATGCCACGGCAAACTGGCTGACACTGACGGCGGCGGTGCACAAATGCTGCGCAGCTAGAGCCATTCGACGGCCAACACCGCGGTTCCTGGTGTGTCCGCTGTGCCGTGCGTATGATCATTGGTTGTACAGCCCTCTCGCAGTGTCCGGAGAAAGTATGGTGGGTCTGACACACCGGTGTCAATGTGTTCTTTTTTCCATTTCCAGGAGTGTATAAGTAACAGCCTCAAGCATTTAATATATTCGCAATTGCGAATGTGGACAACCATCAGCTGTAGAATGGAATAACGACAGTAAAAATGTGCTCCGGACATGCATGTATGCATAGCCAAAGGAAATTTGCATCGTAATTCAGAATAACACAGGCACTGCAGTATCATATTTAGCCGCCGACGGCGCGCACGCTACTTTCAAGTAAAATGTCTCCTCTGTAAGGGAACATACATAATGAATGTGCGAATACGTGCTGTAGACGAATAGTTGACAACATATGGAAGTTTGGGTCTGGTCGTCAGTCGTGCATATATATAGCCAATTCGTAAGGCGACCACTCGCGATCAGCAGGAAATCGGGGTTCGAGTCCCGGTGGACACAAATTTTCACTGTTGTCATTCCGTTCTACAGCTGATGCTTATCGACACTCGAAACTGCGAATTCCTTTAATGTATTTCCAAATGGCTGTGGCCGCCACAGTGCCTGTTCCTTTGGATATGCATGCAACTACAAAGGAACTTTGCATCGTAATTCAGAACGACACGGGACTCCAATATGGTATAGTCGACTCATAATAAGTAACCGACGTAGCAGAGAGATGTCGAGCACGTAGACCCAGCAGCGACCACGTTTGCAAGAAGCCTGCCACCTACATGTGAGTGATCCTATATGATCGTTCCGTTTCATATATCTACAAAGTGCTACATCCAGGTTTTGTATAGACTGATTGATTCATATTGTGACTCCTTAATATTGTATCCATAGAATTCTACGTTTATACGTCTTGTGAAGAGCAGTATTTGATACTTCTGGCGTTTAAAGCAACTTGCACCTTTCAGAAATCTTATCGAGATCTGCTGAATATCTGTGCAACTTTCTTGGCGATAGAACTTCATTTACATGGTAGAGTGCCTTACGGAGACTCGACGTAAATAAATAACAGATAGAGAGAACATTTAGTTTTGAAATTGTAGAGCGGCCTAGTTCAGTATCAGGAGTTGCCTAGGTATGTACTTGTTCCAGTTTTCTATTAGGCCATCTCCTGCTTCCCCTCTCTGTCTCTCCATCTCCTCCTTTCCCCTCTGTGTCTGTCCATCTCCTCTTTCCCATCTCTCTGTCCACTTCCGCCACACCCTCTCTCTGTTCCCCTCCTACACTTACCCACTCCACTCTCTATCTCCTCCTATCTCTATGCCTATCTCCTCCACTTCCTCTATCTCCTCCGTCCCCCCCTCTGACTGTCTGTCTCCTTCCCCTCTGCCCGTCTCCTCCACCCCCTCTCTCTGCTCACCTCCTACACCCACCCACCCCACACACTGCTCACCTCCTTCTGCCCCTCTCTCTATCTGTCTCCTCATCTTCCTTTTCTCTGTCTGTCTCATCCTCTCCCCCTCCTATGTCCATTTCTCGCTCCCCCTCTTACTTCCTGTCCATCTTTTCCTCCCCCATCTGTGTTCACCTCCTACTCCCTGTCAGTCCGTCTGCTCCTCCCCCATCTCTCTCGGCATTACCATGCTCACACAGTGGGAAGTTGGTGGTTATTACCACCAGAGTATTTCTTTCCAGTTCGTAGCTAATCTGTGTGTCAAATTTAATCACGGAGAGTTGGAATGCCCTATCTGGACAATGTTAAATTTAGTGACTTGACTTCCCTGTATTTCAGGAACCATTGCAGCCATTGACATGAAACTTTTACAGGACATTAAACTCTATATTCTGAGTCTACTGAGCTATAATAATTGTATTTCAGCCGATGATATCGAAAAAACAATTTTTTAATCACAGTTAAAATTTTGTGTACTTTTTTGTACATTATCCAAAATAATTTTAATTATACTTAACATAACTTCTTTTAGTTCAGTAGACTCAGGATATGTATGTTATTACTCCCTGAATATTTGAATATTCTACTCGAAGTGGTTTCTGAGCATTATGGAAAAATACAATAGAAAATGTAAATTTTCAGGAACGGCTTCTAAATTTTCAAAAGACTATAATTAACTTAATACATTACTGGCCATTATAATTGCTACACCACGAAGATGACGTGCAACAGACGCGAAATTTAACCAACGGGAAGAAGACACTGTGATATGCTAATGATTAGCTTTCCAGAGCATTCACACAAGGTTGGCGCCGGTGGCGACACCTATAACATGCTGACATGAGGAAAGTTTCCAACCGATTTCTCATACACAAACAACAGTTGACCAGCGTTGCCTGGTGAAACGTTGTTGTGATGCCTCGTGTCAGGAGGAAAAATGCGTACCATCACGTATCCGACTTTGATAAAGGTCAGATTGTAGCCCATCGCGATTGCGGTTCATCGTATCGCGACATTTCTGATCGCGTTGGTCGAGATCCAATGACTGTTAGTAGAATATAGAATCGGTGGGTTCAGGAGGGTAATACGGAACGCCGTGCTGGATCCCAACGGCCTCGTATCACTAGCAGTCGAGATGACAGGCATCTTATCCGCATTGCTGTAACGGACCGTGCAGCCACGTCTCGATCCCTGAGTTAACAGATGAGGACGTTTGCAAGGCAACAACCATCTGCACGAACAGTTCGACGACGTTTGCAGCAGCATGGACTATCAGCTCGGAGACCATGGCTGCGGTTACCCTTGACGCTGCATCACAGACAGGAGCGCCTGCGTTGGTGTACTCAACGACGAACCTGCGTGCACGAATGGCAAAAGGTCATTTTTTCGGATGAATCCAGGTTCTGTTTACACCATCAAAATGGTCGCATCCGTGTTTGGCGACATCGTGGTGAACGCACATTGGAAGCGTGTATTCGTCATCGCCATACTGGCGTGTCACCCGGCGTGATGGTATGGGGTGCCACTGGTTACAGGTCTCGGTCACCTCTTGTTCGCATTGACTACACTTTGAACAGTGGAGTTACATTTCAGATGTGTTACGACCTGTGGCTCTACCCTTCATTACATCACTACGGAACCCTACATTTCAGCAGGATAGTGCACGATCGTGTGTTGCAGGTCCCGAAGGGGCTTTCTGGATACAGAAAATGTTCGACTGCTGCCCTGGCCAGCACATTCTCCAGATCTTTGACCAATTGAAAACGTCTGGTCAATGGTGGCCGAGCAACTGGATCGTTACAATACGCCAGTCACTTCTCTTGATGAACTGTGGTATCGTGTTGAAGTTGCATGGGCAGCTGTACCTGTACACGCTATCCAAGCTCTGTTTGAGTCAATGCCCAGGCGTATCAAGGCCGTTATTACGGCCAGAGGCGGTGGTTCTGGGTATCGATTTCTCAGGATCTATGCTCCCAAATTGCATGAAACTGTAATCACATGTCAGGTCCAGTATAATATATTTGTCCAATGAATACCTGTTTATCATGTGTATTTCTTCTTGGTGTAGCAATTTTAATGGCCAGCAGTGTATATGCTTAATTTTTATTTTTATTTTTAGTCACCCAGAAGCACCCTGCACCACACTGTATATCATCCTCTTGATCTTTTTCCCAAGTTTTTCTTCTTTTCTTCTTTTGGACCCCTTAGTGGCCAATTGTGCTGCATACTCTGCTTTATCAATACGAACCTTTCCATCTGTTCAATTTCTCCGATGCAGTTTGCTCCAGAATTAATTCCCATATGCTGTAGTACTTTCACCTAACAATGTTGCCATCATTAAAAGCAATAACAGCATCACTGGCCCACGCACTTTAGTGTCCTCATTCTAACAAAAACATTTCTTGGTAAGGGGGTCCAAATAAGATTACTGAGCGACTCATTGCCATTTTGAGTCTGACCATGCAGACACTTCTTCAGTAATTCAGGATTTGCCAGGTCTCGGTAAATAGGTTTTATGATATCCATGACTGCTGCTGGGATGGAATGTTTATGGGTGTATGAACCGCTTGAGTACTGGGCATTGCAGTAATTGCACCATGATTCAGTCCAGGAGGGAAAAGGTGGTGTACTGGCTTTTCATAAGTTGACAGTCAGTGGAAGAAGGTAGCCCATACTGCCTGCTTCATTTTCAACAAATACTCAGTATTTTTTCCAATAATTCACTTTTTGAGAGAATTACCAATCTATTCGTCACTTTCCCTCGAAAAACGTGTGTACACTATGAAACAATATGATACTGTTTTTGACAGTGCTACCAATACAAACACGTAATTTAACCTTTATAACATAGCAATCCACAGCCTTCTATATAAAAAATTACAGATTTTATTAGATCTTGAAGTAATGTACATAAAAATGTTAACATTTTCAACCGGTCTAGATTATGTTTAAAGACATAAAATACTTTGCATGTAAGTTTGTAAGTGATTTATCATTTTATTCAGAAACTTGCAAATTTTATAATGAAATAAAAATCCGAAAATGTGAAAAAAATCCGCTCTACCTCCCCTTAAAGTCATTCGAGCTGAGCTTTTTACCCATGGCGTTGATGGCATAGGCTCATGTGAAATATACTTCACATATGTTTGACGTATTTCGCTCATATTTGTACACGTATTTTACCTGCACCTGCAGTAGATTTCGCTCTGCATTTTCGTTTTTACGCTGTCTGCAAAATGCATCACGAATACAATTAGGAGTAAAAAAGTAATAAATTAAAAAGTTATGCTTCGTGTGGCAATTTTGCTGTATGAACAGTCAACGTGTAGTAAGTGATAATTTCTTTTCCTTTCGTCATTGCCGACCGAAGTGGCCGAGCGGTTCTAGGCGCTTCAGTCTGGAACCGCACGACCATTACGGTCGCAGGTTCGAATCCTGCCTCAGGCATGGATGTGTGTGATGTCCTTAGTTAGGTTTAAGTGTTCTAAGTTTCTAAGTTCTAGGGGACTTCTGACCTCAAATGTTAAGTCCCATAGTGCTCAGAGCCATTTGAACCATTTTTTTCATTCGTCATTTTTGTGAAGGATTGAAATTGTGTGTACTCGCATCGTGGACTATACTTCTTTTTCACCCCCACCCCTTTGGTAGGTGGGTGATTCTTACATATACCAAGTTCTTACATGTACCAAGTTTAGTTGCAGTCGGTACAGTGGTTCAGGAGGGGATGTGCACCAGATTATATACAAACAATGGAAACTCCAGACTGGAATATCAGCATATTGTATCTAAGTCTCTTTATGTTGTGCCTGTGTGCAGCTCAATGTATCATCTCTACAGTGACTATCAATCTATATATGTACGTCAATTCTTATAGTGTTATCTTCAGAACAGTGGGATTACAGTGTGTTACACCACCACATAACAAGATAAATCAGCTCATTCAATTTACAATGTGATAACTTACCTTGTGTAGATGAGGGCCTCACGTACAAATATTGGACTATGTATATTGCAGCCATCATACATCAAATGGAGTAAGTTGATAGTGTACAATTAACGTAGCAACTACGTTACATAATAATGAGTAAATGTATCCTCCTATATTTTCATTTTACTTACAGTTGATAACAATAATTAAACGTAAAGGCTTCATCTAAATTTAAAGAGATGTATTTCAAGCCACCCATAATCGACGTGAACTAAACTATTTACTTTGTTCTCTAATTAAACTAAGAGGAAGGATTTGAAATGACGCTAGGTAGGCGTACTACGGAACGCCACGTAAGGAAGGCGGTGGGTTCCGCAGAGCGGGAAAGCGAGAGTGAAGTAGCAGGAAGTAATACGGCTGAGGCGTTTGCGCGGGAATACGGAAAACTTCTGGATTGTTCTAGAAGTATCTTTGCATAGGTAGACTTTTCAGCCATCTTAAGAGCGTGCGGAACGGCTGCGCCGAAGGGAAAACCCAGTGCTGGTCTGCAATGCAATAGATCGAAATATGGCGCAAATCGTAAAATAGTTCCAGGAGTTCTTAACCCTGAGGCTAAAAACTATTTATTTTAATTTTTATGTAAAGAAAATAATAGAGGACAATACCTAATGGGTCAGATTCCTCTGTTTCTGTCCATACGTTTTCGTTCACTTTCAAAATCGTATACATCTACGGCGACACGCGGGCATAAATTCCAGGGTAGGCGCCACAGCTAAGGTGTCGGCCAGGAAGAGACAGTCGCTTCTGGGTTGCCCTGCAGGAAGATGACGTAGAGAAATGCTCATTTCCTGGTGTATTACAGCACTTTCGGAGTACTGTCGCTTTTCTGACACTGCTACGAGTATCCGAAACAGCGTGTGAATAGTGATAAGTTTTCTAAAAATGTTACACGCAGTAAAGATGTACGCCTAGGGAGTGACTTTGAAATTGTGTACAAGTTTCATTTTGAACTGTGACGAATATTAGAACGTCCATAGGACTGCTCTCTCTCTACAAGATGGGTAAGTAATTTCGGCGCATAGCTTGGCGTTGGCGAGATTTCTGATGTTTGTGTTTTCAAAGATTATCCAAGCAGATAGTAGCGAGTAAGTAATTTGTGAGAAGAATTATATTTAACATGACTGACAGCAGTATCATACAAGGCCTGTAAGGAAGATATCTGCCTGATACCGCTGTCTTTTGTGTGCTCTCGCCTTAATAGCTGCCAGACACAATTTTAACTAGCAGTCCCTTGCCATTGTGACTGCCATTTACTAGCGGACATAGCGCCTCTCAGTTACATTTGATGGTTACTGCAGTTCTACATTTACATCTATACTCCGCAAACCACTGTTAGGTTAATGGCAGAGGGTACGTAATACTGTACCAGTTATTATGGTTTCTTCTTGTTCCTTTCACATATGGAGCCCATGAAGAACGATTGTTTGAATGCCTTGTTCACGATGTGAGCTATACGTAGGGGATTGTAATATATCCATAGAATTACCATTTAAAAGCGGCTTTTGAAACCTTATTAATAGACCTTATCAGTGTAGTTTATAGCTATCTGCAAGAGTCTGACACTTCAGTTCCTTCGGTATCTCTGTGACATTGTCCCACAGCTTAAACAAATCTGTGACCATTTATGCTGCTTTTCTCTGCATACTTCCAATACCCTGTGTTATATTATATGGGTCCCATACACTTAATCAATATTCTAACATGGGTCACATGAGTGATTTGTAAGCAATCTTCTTTGTAGACTGATTGCACTTTCCCAGTATTCTGATAATAAACTGAAGTCCACCACCTGCTTTACTCTCGACTGAGCCTTGTCCGGGCCCCAAACCCCTGGACCAGTGTCAGGACATGACAGCCTGTGTAACCATTCCATTCGACCCCCATATACAGTGCTACGCAAGATATTTGTATGTGTTTCCTGATTCCAATAGTGACTCACTCATATTATAGTCATAGGATACTACGTTTATTCATTTTGTGAATTACACAATTTAACATTTCTGAACGTTTAAAGCAAGTTGGCCAATCTTTGCACTACTTTCAAATCTTATCAACATTTGACTGAATATTTATGCAGCTTCTTTCAGATAGTACTTCATTACAGACAACTGCATCATCTGCAAAAAGCCTGATTTAATATTGTCTCTAAGGTCATTAATATACAACACGAACAGCAGGGGTCCCAACACACTTCTCTGGGGCATGCCCAAACTTAGTTCTGCATCTGACAATGACTACCATCCAAAATAACATGCTGTGTTCTCCCTACCAAAAAGTTCTCATTCCAGCCACAAATTTCGCTTGATACCTCATATGATGGAACTTTCGACAATAAACGTAGATTTGATACTGAGACAAATGGTTTTCGGAAATCAAGAAATACTGCATCCACCTGATTGCCTTGATCCAAAGCTTTCAGTATGTCATGTGAGTAAACCGCAAGCAGGGTTTCACATGCTTAATATGTTCGGAATCTATGCTGGCTGGCAGTGAGGAGGTCATTCTGTTCAAGATACCTCATTATCTTTGAGTACAGCACATGTTCTAAGAATCTACAACAGACTGATGTCAAAGATACTGGACGGTAAGTTTTGTTGATCACTTCTACTACCCTTACCCTTCTCGTAGACAAGCGTGATCCGTCGTTTTTCGAAGATCTGAGCACGGTTTGTTGTTCAAGAGATGTACGATAGATTATAGTTAGAAGAAGGGCTAACTCAGGTGCAAATTCAGTATAGAATCTGATGGGGATTCCATCGGTCCCTAGAGCTTTATTCAGTTTTAATGATTTCAGCTGTTCCTCAACACCACTGACACTAATTTTGGTGTCACTAACAGCCTTTACATACGACCAGTATATCTTTGGATATTGTTAAAAATCGTTTGCCGGTATTCTGCTACTGTAGTCATTAAAGGCATCATGCATTGCTCTCTTGACGGCCATTCAGTGTCTCTCTACCTATGTCCCTACACTTTGTTTTACACCAGTGGTGCAGTAAGCTCTGCTTCCATAGAAGTGACTGTTAACCATAGAGTTTCTCTCCCATTGTGGACTGTTCTGCTGGGTACATATCTACCCAGCACATGGTCAACTATTCCTGTAAACTTGAGCCCTAGTTCCTCCACGTGCTCCTGCCCTGTGTAAGAAACTTCAAGTTCCTCATTGAGGTATGACACTACTGATATTTTTGTCTAGTTTACTAAACATACATATTTTCTGCTTGGTTTAGTTGTCCTCTGTACATCGGTAAACAATGTTGTCACAACTGTGTCATGGTCATTGATACTATCCTCAAAAGATATCAAGTATATTGGTTGCCATTAGATCCAATATGTTTCCGTCATGAGTGAATTTCCCTACTCTAGTCTAGGTAGTTTTTAGAGAAGGTATTTAGTAAAGTTTCGCAGGATTAACTAATTTTCCCAATTAATTATTGGATGATTTAAGTCTCCAATGATGATTTTAGTACCATTCGTTAACTTACAAACAAATAAACAGAGGTTCTCTTTCACGTTTTCTGTTACATCAGATGAGTCTGGTGGGCGATAGAAGGATTCAGATATCATTTTATGCCCACCCATGATGCCGAGTCTTTTCCTAAACAATCTCACCTGCAACTTTAATTTCTGCCTCTGTCGACTTGAGTTTCTTGTCTGCTGTGACAAATACACCATCTCTATTTACCATTTGCCTGCCCTTTCAGGTTTCAACCAGCTTTCCGTTTCTAGTGTTATGTGAGACTCACTGCTTTTCATGAGCACTTCAAACTCTCTCACTTTGCTGTGAATGTTTCAGTAGTTTACCACTGTTGTTGTTATTGTTGTCTTCAGTCCTGGGACTGGTTGGATGCAGCTCTCCATGCTACTCTGTCCTGTGCAAGCTTCTTCATCTCCCAGCACCTACTGCAACCTACGTCCTTCTGAATCTGTTAGTGTATTCATCTCTTGGTCTCCCTCTACGATTTTTCCCTCCACGCTGCGCTTCAATACTAAATTAGTGATCCCTTGGTGCCTCAGAACATGTCCTACCAACCGATCCCTCCTTGTAGTCATGTTGTGCCACAAACTCCTCTTCTCCCCAATTCTATTCAATACCTCCTCATTAGTTATGTGATCTACCCATCTAATCTTCAGCATTCTTCTGTAGCACTACATTTCGAAAGCTTCTATTCTCTTCATGTCCAAACTATTTATCGTCCATGTTTCACTTCCATACGTGGCTACACTCCATACAAATACTTTCAGAAACGACTTCCTGATACATAAATCTATATTGGATGTTAACAAATTTCTCTTCTTCAGAAACGCTTTCCTTGCCATTGCCAGTCTACATTTTATATCCTCTCTACTTCGACCATCATTAGTTATTTTACTTCCTAAATAGCAAAGCTCCTTTACTACTTTTAGTTTACCATTAGGATTTTAATAGTCTCACCTGTGGGAGGCAAACAGTAATATTTCTGTGCTTCCTATATCTATCATTATCTGGGCTGTCAGCTGGAGAGTCACTTAATCTAAAAAAGGGGAAAAACCTTTCTGTATGCCCCCCACACAGACAGCTACCTGATAATCAGCGTCTGATGTATAGTGGACACATGATCCATTTAGGGGGGACCCTACATTTGTCAGCCCTACTGGCGCAAATCCAGGATGTCACAGCCTAGCTTGTTACAGAATCTTTGAAGTCCTCAGTTCAATCCTTCCACTTGACTCAAACCAAAGGGCCACGATCAGTTCTGGGTACAATGCTGCAAACTTCGTTGAAACTCCATGTGCAAGGCAGGTCTTCTCAACCTTCTCTACCAATCGCTGGAATGGCCCAAGTATGACATCGGAGCCAGATGGCAGGCATCATTTGTTCCAACATGTGCCACAGTCTGCTAACCCCTTCCACATGTTGAACGAGGATCCCAGGCATACACACTAAGGGCACCTGGTATCCTTTCCTGACCCTTGCTGCCATTTTGCTGAAGGATATCATCGTTCCCTGTAGTTTTGAACTGCCGACTATTAATAGACACCTATTCTTTTAGCGTTTGCCTCCTGTTGACACTGGACAAAGCAGGTTTCGCCAAAACAGGTGAAGTGAGTCCCATTGGTTCAGTTTTAGTTTCGGTGATAGAGAGAACCGCAAACATGTTGATTAGATGGATTGGTACAACACGTGGAGTCGCTCCTGTTCCCCATCCACCCTGTGGAGGACACTTAGACCTACCATTGACACCCCACTCACAGTCAACTGGTCAAGTAATGACAGATCCTGTATTTTCTGCAGAGGAGTCAGGATCCACAGGGAAGGATATACATGAGGTACCTCTGGTACAGGTATCACAGGTACACGCCTCTCTGAAGCTCTAGCAACACACCAATTCGTAGCAAAAAAAAAAAAAATGGTTCAAATGGCTCTGAGCACTATGAGACTTAATTTCTGAGGTCATCAGTCCCCTATAACGTAGAACTACTTAAACCTAACTAACCTAAGGACATCACACACATCCGAGCGTGAGGCAGGATTCGAACCTGCGACCGTAGCGGTCGCGCCGTTCCAAACTGTAGCTCCTAGAACCGCTCCGTCACCCAGGTCGGCGATTCGCAGCAGCTGACAAGCGTTTGACAGAAGACAGGGCGATTTCCAGCTCCTTACCAAACCAACTCATCCCACGTTTGAGAACAGCATTAATAATGGTGTTGCATTTCGGCTGGTGCAGTGCATTACAAGGTAGTGACAAAAGAACTCTAAATTAGGCCCGCTAATTATCATTTAATCTGAAACTTCCTGGCAAATTAAAACTGTTCTGTAACGTTCACAGGAGAGCTTCTGTAAAGTTTGGAAGGTAGGAGACGAGGTACTGACAGAAGTAAAGCTGTGAGGACGGGGCGTGAGTCGTGCTTGGGTAGCTCAGTTGGTAGAGCACTTGCCTGTGAAAGGCAAAGGTCCCGAGTTCGAGTCTCGAACCAAGCGCACTCTCCGCTGCAGAGTGAAAATCCCATTCTGGATCTTTTAATCTGATGAGCTAAAAAGTAGCTAATTCTCTGTAAGAATTCAATCAAATACATAAAATGAGATTTCTATTCAGGCAACAGAAAAACTTTTAGTAAAAATTGCTAGTTTCCCAAAACGTTTTGAGATTATTTATAGTTGTTTGCAAACCCGAGTGCATAGTTATTTACGATGGATGCAAGTGGTATATAGGGCTACTCCTCTTTAAGGGAAAACTTGATGTAACGCAGTTTCTTAGAATATCTGCTACAGCAGCTAAATCACAAACGCCGTCTTACTACAAATTCAAACAACTTACAGGTATTCAGCCAGGCAGTATTAACAGGGGCCGCCGATATTTCGGCGGGAGCACACCCCGCCATTTTCAGGGCAAAGGAAAAACTCAGGTCTTACTACAAATTGCTCGTGGATTTTGTAAGGGACATTGGTAGCTTCCGAAAATTCGCGAAAACCCACGTTTATTTTCGTCGATATACGAGGGTCAGTCAAAAAGTAATGCCTCCTATTTTTTTTTCTACGTTTAATTGTCAGGAAATTTAAATGCAATTACATAGGTTGAAAACCACAACATTGAGGATCATTTTGTCATTTTTCAATGTAATCTCCGCCCATCTCTACAGTTTTGGTCCATCTTTGAACAAGGGCATGTATCCCAGCACAGTAAAAATCACAGCTCTGCTTCCTAAGCCATTGACGCACGGATGTTTTGACGGCCTCCTCATCTTCAAAATGAATCCCACGATGAGCTTCTTTTAGTAGACCGAACAGATGGAAGTCTGATGGTGCCAGGTCAGGGCTGTATGGGGGATGAGGCAAAACTTCCCATCCAATTTTGACAATCTCGTCAGAGGTGTGACGACTGGTGTGTGGTCTTGCATTGTCATGCAAAAGAAGAACATCTGCCATTGATTTTGTTGGGCGAACTCGCTGAAGACGTGCTTTAAGTTTTTTGAGGGTTGTGACGTATTGAACAGAATTTATTGTGCATCCCTGCTCCAAAAAATCAACCAGAATCACACCCTCTGTACGAGTATCCCAGAAAACTGTTGCCATAACTTTCCCTGCCGATCGCACAGTTTTGAATTTTTCTTCCTCTGCGAGCTTGTGTGACGCCACTCCATTGACTGCCTCTTTGATTCGGGTACAAAAAAATGCACCCATGTTTCGTCCCCGGTCACAATTTTTTTCAGAAACTCATCTCCCTCCAAACGGAAGCGCTGCAAGTGTTGGGAGGCTATTGTTTTCCTTGCCTCTTTATTCTGATCGGTTAACATTCTTGGAACCCACCGTGCACAAACTTTTGAGTACCCCAATTGTTTAATAATCGTGATCACACTGCCTTTACTAAGAGAAATAATGCGACAGACTTCATCTGCAGTCACCCGACGGTCACCACGAATGATGTCATCAACTTGCTGAATGTTGTGTGGAGTCACTGCACTCACCGGCCTGCCGCTCCGCTTTTCGTCAGTCAACGGTGTTTGCCCTTCAGCTTCCTTACAACGACGAACCCATCGTCTAACAGTGCTGACATCCACTGTCACAACACCATACACCTTCTTCAGTCTTTCATGAATGCGTATGGGCGTTTCACCTTCTGCATTCAAGAATTCAATCACACAACGCTGTCTCAAACGAACATCGATGTCGGCCATCTTACAAACTTCTGCTGTGCTGCCACCTGTTGACACAGAAAGTTACTAGTGCAGTGGATTGCAGAAGGTTTGAGGAATGGCGCCAAATTCAAATTTTTCACTTAACTTAATTTTTTAAAGTAGAAAAAAAAATGGGAGGCATTACTTTTTGACCGACCCTCGTACAATAAACTTGGGCTGAACTGTGAACCACATCTGATCTGCTACGAAATAAACAAGGTAACCAATACAATCGTCCCCGTAACTTACGATTGTAAGGGCCCGAAAATACTAAAAAATAACCTATTTCTCTGGAATTGTACAATAAAATTAGAGAACGACCGAGGATATTTCCACTGCCCTCAAAAATTTTAAAACAACACAATTACGACACTGGCGCATATTCGAAATTTTACAATAACAGTACAAACGGGTATTGATAGACTCAATGGAAGATTATGCAGAAGCGACACGATCAGTAAAATAAGCGAATCGAGAATTTAAAAACGGCACACAATACCTGTACACACAAAGCAAAATGCCGAAATAGAATTTTATACGTAAATAAACGTGCGTTTTGCACGGATTTTTCACTTAGCTGATTCTGAGCCAACTTATACACTGACGTGCCGGAGAAGACCACTGCAACGGTAGTTATTCTCGGTGAAAATTTTATTATTTTCATTCGTGGCTGACCAACCGCTGTTCTTCTTAGGCCACATCAAGATAATTAAGATATGGATAATTAGAGTGTGTACCTATGAAAGCGGGTTTGCATGGATGTCCTTGAGCGCCTTTTCGAAGAGGTAGTGAAATATTGGCGTTTGTCGCGCTCGCGGTGTTTCACAAACGTGAGTTGGCCTTTGGTATTCTGCATGGAACCTTTGCATTCAAGTAACTGAATCAAGCAGCCATGTTTAAAACATTCACCTATAGGTTTTGAAATTAAAATTAGCGTTCTACCATTTAATGGTATAGTGAGCTGGGTTTGATTAGCACATTTTATAATCTTCCACCAAGCCTGCTAAATTCCATGTGGTCTGGTACATTCTAGGTATAAACAGCAAAACGTATCATTTCTTGTTGAGCGAGTCAAAGCCCTGTCGATATGCGCTCTGCTGAAGCTAGTTCACGAAGCGTAATATAATACAAAATAAAAAACGCTAAATGTCTAATCTGTGGCATAATACCCATCGCTCTTTGGGGATTTCACATATACATGTCCTAAAAACATAGCTGCTTACTGAAACAATTTTGAACCACATAATAATAATGCCGTGTGGCTAGGGCCTCCCGTTGGGTAGACCGTTCGCCTGGTGAAAGTCTTTCGATTTGACGCCACTTCGGCGACTTGCTTGTCGATAGGGTGAAATGACGGTGATAAGGACAACACAACACCCAGTCCCTGAGGGGAGAAAATGTCCGACCCAACCGGGAATCGAACCCGGGCCCCTAGGTATGACATTCTGTCGCGCTGACCAATCAACTACCAGGGGCGGACTGAAAGGGCATAGTAAAATTACAAATTAACATTGTAATTGCTGCATTTACAAACGTTAATACACGTATGTGATCTATATATCAGACTGTTAAAAGCAGTGAAACAAATCTATATTAGCGTAGCTTAAATGTAACCGTACAGGCATGGCGACAGGAATTCTCTTATTTGTACGACTATTAGACTGCAATATATTGAGAAGAAGGTATTTCCAATATACATTTTAACTTAAAATGCACATACGCGTATTTGCATATACTTATGAAGATAACAAATTTCACCTAGCATGGAACTTTCGTAGTTAACCCAGTATCAATTTACAAAACTATTCACTTTGGCTCTGTCGACGTCATAAAGTTGCTAAAAAGTCACCGCTTCTATAGGTTTGGCGCGGGATTAGCCGAGCCGAGCGCTGCAGTCATGGACTGTACGGTTGGTCCCGGAGGAGGTTCGAGTCCTTCCTCGGGCATGGGTGTGTGTGTTTGTCCTTAGGATAATTTAGGTTAAGTAGTGTGTAAGCTTAGGGACTGTTGACCTTAGCAGTTAAGTCCCATAAGATTTCACACACATTTTTTTATGGGCGTGAACAGATTTCTGAGATTGATAATTGATTATAAATAGCTTCTACATTAACATAAAAATAAATTAAAATTTCCTTTGTTTAGATGTCGATTTACGTATTTAGTATTTGTAAAAGCTCGTTATTGACGATGTTGACTGGCATACACTCTTTGAAATTCTGACGGTAGTATAGATAAAATACGGGGAGTGATAGGCTATAAACAGATCGTACAGAACCCAGACTGCAGGTATAAGAGTCGGGACGCGAATGCGAAGCAGTGGCGGAGAAAGGAGTGACACAGGGCTGTAGCGTCTCTCCAGTGTTATTCAGTCTGTACATTCAGCAAGCAGTGAAGGTAACCAAACAAAAATTTGGAAAGAGACTTAAAGTTACGGCAGGAGAAATAAAAACTTCGAGGTTAGTCGATGGCGATGTAGATCTGACGTAAATGGCAAAGGACTTGAAAGGGCATTTGAATGGAAACAACACTGTCTTGAAAAGAGGCTATCAGATGAACTTCATGTACACTGCACACTTTCCGTGGACAGGCCACAATGCATGACACAGGTCTCTGCTGCTGCTTGGTGTAGCTCAGTGACAAAGGGGAAGTGCACGAAGTAAAGTAAACCAATGCCTACCATATAAGATGCGGGTTATTAAGAAAATCACCTTTCGTTTCATATGCATCTCGACTTGACTGAATTGTTACCGCCGGTCCTTGTGACCGAGCGGTTCTAGGCGCTTCAGTCTGGAACCGCGCGACCGCTACGGTCGCAGGTTCGAATCCTGCCTCGGGCATGGATGTGTGTGATGTCCTTAGGTTAGGTTTAAGTAGTTCCAAGTTCTAGGGCACTGATGACCACAGATGTTCCATAGTGCTCAGAGCCATTTGAACCATTTGAAATTGTTACCTCGCAAGTCGTCATAATAAATCTTTGATTATTCGCAATCAAATTCTCGCCGACGATTTGAGGTCACCTTCGGGTTGCCTAACCAGCTGACTACGGGCTCTGGGGGTGGACGAATTTTATGGGCAGTGTTGGCTCGTAGCTATAGGTTCTAAATGTTTACAAATTTTTAAATTCAAATAAATATGGAGTCCGAAATTAATAGCATCTGTTATGTAGCACTTATGCTTATCACCACATTTATACAACTATAGCCAGTCAGTAATAATAATAATAATAATAATAATAATAGTAACAATGAGAAGCGCGCCCGGGTTCCTGGGTTCGATTCCCAGCGGGGTCAGGGATTTTCTCTGCCTCTGGGTGTTGTGTGATGTCCTTAGGTTAGTTATGTTTAAGTAGTTCTAAGTTCTAGGGGACTGATGACCATAGATGTTAAGTCCCATAGTGATCAGAGCCCTTTGAACCATTTGAACAATGAGAAGAACTTGTCTGAAAAAATGAAGAATTGATTTTGTGGAATTTTGTTGTTTTGTACATAATTAAGTACATTTTATGCCAAGAACGAGAAAGTGTTTAAGCTTTTACTACACTCCGTTTCGCATTTTTGTGTAAGTTGGAGTTTTCATGCTCTTTCATTTTTATGCACAAATATTCAAGATCCCTAATTCATGTACTAGTTAACGAGTTAACTTCTGGGCTGAAAAACAGGGGCCGGCGGCTATGGCCGAGCGTTTCTAGGCGCTTCTGTCCGGAACTGTGCTGCTGCAACGGTCGCAGATTCGAATCCTGCCCCGGGCACGGATGTGTGTCATGTTCTTAGGTTGGTTAGGTTTAAGTGACTGATCACCTCAGATGTTAAGTTCCATGGTGCTTTGAGCCATTTGAACCATTTTTGAAAATCAGACATTTTTACGTTGCAGCCACAGAACAAGTGCTTATTACACACTTCGTTGATAAATGTTAGCTTGTAGTCACTCAAAACCCCACAAATACGTTTTCTATCAGTATAACACATACGTGAGTGAATTGGCGTATCTGTTGAGTGTGCTACCGCCTACCGTGATTTATGCCGAGCAAACGTAGGTAAAAAGTCTGTTGCAGTGTGCTGCCACCTAGTGGCACTAACATAAACTGGTAGCTGAATTCAAATGTTCAAATGTGTGTGAAATCTTATGGGACTTAACTGCTAGGGTCATCAGTCCCTAAGCTTACACACAACTTAACCAGAATTATCCTGAGGACAAACACACACACACCCATGGCAGGCCGGTGTGACCGAGCGGTTCTAGGTGCTACAGTCTGGAACCGCGCGACCGCTCCGGTCGCAGGTTCGAATCCTGCCTCGGGCATGGATGTGTGTGATGTCCTTAGGTTAGTTAGGTTTAAGTAGTTCTAAGTTCTAGGGGACTGATGACCCATAGTGCTTAGAGCCAATTTGAACCATTTGAATACACATCCATGCCCGAGGGAGGACTCGAACCTCCGCCGAGACCAACCGCACAGCCTATGACTGCAGCGCCCTTGACCGCTCGGCTAATCCCGCGCGGCCGTAGCTGAGTGGTAGGGGCTACCAGTGCACACCGCGAACCGTGCGAATTATGAAATCCGTATGCATTTGGCCCATAAAGCAATTACGTCATGCCATTTGCGCATGCGCAAAAGCTCCTTAAAATGGGCACAAATGAAGGTGTGTTCGGGACCCTGATGTCAAATTTCTCCGAGACTACAGAAACAATATGTAGCACAGTGTGGTAGATTTCATGCCGTGTATTTCAGATTACCGCATCTACATTACGTTTAACAGCATTAAAGGAAAAACAACCAATAAATCCGCAAGGTGTCAAAAGTTAGGGTTTTCACATGCTTTTGTCTTCCTACACAGCAGCCGCCACTGTTTACGGGTCCTGATTTTATCGATTCTATAATATCGCAAGATGGCGAATACGGGCAGAGGCTCACCAGTCTTCAGTTCAAAATTCAGGCCACGGTTACTTGCCGCTTAGGGACACGAAAGTGCTCAAAGTTTTCGCCGAAGTTGCCGTTTGTCAGCACTCCAAACCCCTGGGCCGCGACTTCTGACCCCTGCAGAAGGGAGCTAACAGTAGCCGCAGCGCTAAACGGCCCTCTTCTTGCCGGCACAGGCGTATGGTCGATGGCTCCTCGGCCACAGAAGTGTCGAGAGACGCCGTAACAGCGGCACTTGCGACTATCCCACCGAGTTGAATGGGGGTGTGCAGCTGCGGTCGTCAGTTTGAGACCAGCCGCCGTCTTAGCGTAAGTGAGTGTGCACTGTGTATAGTTTGCTCGCGAGGTTGCTGATACAGTAAAACCCCGTGTTGACGAAACCGCTTTTAAGGAAATCCCGCTTTCAAGGAATAGTTTCGGTGGTCCCGGCGATAACACCATAAAAACAATGTACCTGAAATTCGGCTTTAACGAATAGCGCTTTCTTTTAAATCCCGCTTTTAACGACTAAGTGTTTTACAATTCGCAAATTGAAATACGGTCTGCAGCTGCACTTCTTGTTTTCGGACATTAAATCGTAACGTTAGGCTTTGATCATTTGCGTTCTTAAAATCGATGTCCGCGTTAGCGTTCGAATATTGGTCTCGTATCGCTAGTTGTGAAGTTATCGAAACTGGTGAATGGTTTTTTTTTTCTTGTTTTGTTTGTTTGGCCTTTGAGTGTGTACTCGATTTAGCCATCGGCAACCCATAGTGATAATGAACACATAATTGAATAAACAAATACATAAATGCATATTTACAAGAATAAAAAGCTTAACTGTTACAGTTTTGTACATAATGTTTTAAAAATTGAATTGAATTGAATTGGAAAATAATGAAAAGTGTCTTGGCTTACAATTCACACCAATTCTGAAATATCTTCATTAGCAAGACATATTTATAATTTACGTACACCATTAAAACCTACACATTGTAGTCCGCAGCTCGTGGTCGTGCGGTAGCGTTCTCGCTTCCCGCGCCCGAGTTCCCGGGTTCGATTCCCGGCGGGGTCAGGGATTTTCTCTGCCTCGTGATGACCGGGTGTTGTGTGGTGTCCTTAGGTTAGTTAGGTTTAACTAGTTCTAAGTTCTAGGGGGCTGATGACCATAGATGTTAAGTCCCATAGTGCTCAGAGCCATTTCAACCATTTGAACCTATTGATTGTGACCAGTACTCTTGATTATGTTAACTATCACTTTATATAGACGAGCGTCTTTAGTATACAAAATAGAAGAAGGTGATTGAGGAAGATGGTAGCCCATATTCAGCAATGTCTTCAGAAAGACCAATCGTTCACGGTCAAATTTGGGGCACATAAATAAGATGTGGTTGACATCAGCTTCCGACTCAGGAACGTTGATCCGATGTAGATGTTGTGGGAAAGAGGTATGATTGAAGCGGAGTCTTATGATGGTAGAAATCGTGGATCAGTCCAGATGTGTCCTCATGAACCACGGCTGTGAAGGAATCCGAGGTTGTAGCACTGCGTAATAATCGTCTTTTGTCTCTTGAGAAACGTTCCACATTTCCTCCCATTGTTGTCTTGCGCGATCCTTGACTTCACGTAAGTAGCCTGTATAAGGAAGGTGCATATCCAGGACGGTGCCTCAGGTTGCCGCTTGTTTGGCTAATGCATCAACTTCATCATTATAGAGGATACCAGAGTGGGAAGAGACCCACAACAAATGGATCGTCCGGCCCGTGCGTGTGCTGCGAATATATTCAGATATCACATCCAAGATATAACTGTTGGTTGTTTTGTTCCATCGACTGTACTGAATGTTTTTAAAACCGCTTTGCGAGTCAGACACTATTAAAATCTTGGGGAAGGAAGTGCTAGAGACAAACTTAAGCGGTACCAAAACTGGCACTGTCTCCGCCGTAAAAATTTGGTGAACGTTCTAAACATTCATGGTGGTGTCTGTTTGTACTATATCGTGTCTCCCTACCACTTTGGCGCAACGACGCTCTGAGCGTGTTTTTTAGGGAATTGACCAGTTTGAACCTGGGACCTGTTGCTGGAAAGGAGACGCCGGACCACACATGACATGTAGAATTCAGAAGAGTTCAGTGAGACTAGCGATGATATAATCAAATGCTTAATGATCTCAGCGTTAGCTCCACTGCACTCCCTGTAAAAGAATCTTAATACTAACTAAATTTAGTGGAAAGGGTTCAAGGCTTTCCTATTTTTAGTTAGCTGGTAAAATAACGTCGAAAAATCAGTTAAGTTTACCATTGGTAACTTTATTCTACTCACAAAACATCATTTATAAATTGCACTATTGATAAAAGGAAATGTTTTAATACAGGATGGTAAAAACCAACTGCGTTCAACAAAAATGTGAACGAATATTCCCTAAATGGGTTTCCAAGTTCTACAATCGATCGAAGGATGACCTATGCCATATCACATCTATAATCTAGGTTTAATTTAAGTTTCACAAAAGAGAAAACTATAAAAATGGTCTACAGTGACCCTCAATTATCTTTAATTACTTATTTAACTTGTCGTAAATTACAGTGGCTGATGTGGCTTCTCAATAACTATATAAAAGAAAAATCATCGCGTTTCAGATCTTTTCTTCAAGTGGCAAATGTGAACACCAGGAGTTTTAATTAACGATCGGCACTAGTTTTAAGCAAAAAGAGGGTGTAACACATGAGACTTCAGCAGTTCTGAGTGAAGCCTTATGCACTCAAAAATGCGGCATCGCGTGCGTTCATTACCTTGTCGGTGCCTAAGCAGCGTCAGGGCGGCAGCGGCCGGCGCAGCAGCCATCCAGCTCGCCGTCTCGGAACCAACTCTCTCCTAACTTCTCCTTACTACAATTTACCGAAGATAGTTTAAAAAAACTATCTGGCTGTCTTTTCATCTGACCAATCAGGGTCTCAATGTTAACCTTAAGCTCCGCCTACAAAAATTCTGTCTATCCAATGAGAAACGTTATACTTTTCGTGGTGGGGCAATGTTCTTAAAGTTTGCAACGTAACAGAGACGCTAAAAAGTCTCACGCTAAAACCTGCAGCTGGTGTGGTCCTTTTAGCGTTATCGTGAGATCTATACTGTTCTTCTGGAGGGCTCTATCTTTTAACATGGGCTGGGTAGTGATCCTAATGTAACAGACACGCGAAAACGCTCACGCTAAAACTTGCGGGTGGTAGTGGCCCTTTTTGTGTTATCGTAAGATCTATACTGCTTTTTCTGGAGGGCTCTAGCTTTTAACATGGGCTGGGGGTGGTCCTTGACATACCTGAGACGCGAAACAGCCTCACACTAAAACGTGCGGGTGGTAGTTGGACAGGTAGGCTGGGCCGTCCGTTCCTTATTCTAGGGCCTTCTAGCTCAACACGGTTCTGCTCTCGGCTTCTGTCCTCGTTTCTCCCCTCGGAACTTCGTCTGCCTCACGGTGGGAAGGTACGACATGCATTTAGGCATTCTTGTGTTAGTCTGTGGTGTTCCATTTGCTCACTCGTTACTCGTATTACTTTGCTTAATTTAATGTCACGATTTATTCGGAGCTATGTGACATACTACTGGATTTGCTTATCATGTCAGGGTTTTCATGTAAGGTGTTGGATTTGCCTGACACCTTACATATCACCACCCTTCGAACTTAATTTTTGCACTGAATTTAGGCAATGATTGAATCGTTGTCTAAGTCAGTCAAAAATTTTCTAATTTATCGAAATTTTGTTGCATATTGTTCAGCCACGTTATTCTGTTCTATGCTAGTTTGTATTACTAATTTATATTTTTATATTCTTCCACATTATAGTTAAAAATGACAAGTGAAGAATATTTTTATACTATTATTAATTTTTAATTATTTTCTTTCTTTATTTAAATGTGAAGTTCGTTTTTTAAGAAGTTTGTTATCGAAAGTGAGGAGTCTTTCACATCGATTTTCTTAGAAATATTGTTTTTATAAATGTAGTAATTAAGTAAAATCTATTCCTAACACATTTTCTAAATATCATGTGCAAGAAAAATGTTTTTGTTTCTAGACACGCATTTCAACATTGTGACACTAACAAATAAGAATTATTTCCAAGAATTGCTTTGAGAAAGAAATATACATACACAAGTATTGAGATATTATCCTAACAAATTTTACAAATGCTAAAAAAATTGCTTTGACAAAGAAATATACATACACACGTATTGAGGTATTATCCTAATAAATGGTACAAATGTTAAAGAAAGGGGAAACATCCAACAAGATAATTTTTTTCTTTGTTTTTATAAGGAGAAAGTAAGTAAAATATAGTTATTCTTTTATTTTTATGAGGAGAAAATAAGTGGCGTATTGTTTCTTTATATACTGTCCATTTCAGAACTAATGACTTATTTTTATCGACAGTCTATTTTTTACTTAAGTCCATAGTCAATGACTGTTATTTTGTAGTTTATTAGCTGTCTGGTGTGCTTAACTTATTTAGTTTTTCACACGTGTCTTTTGCACAATTCCTACATCACATAATTTGATTTCACGCATTCACCCAATCCTATGAATGTTCAAGCATGAGGTTGGCGAATGTTTTTGCACGAAGGTGATGGACTTGAGCGGGATGGATCTGGGCAAGTATTTGATGTACAGCTTCGTTCGTCGTTCCTTGTTGGCTTTGCAAGTGTGTGTTGCTGTTGTGGTGGTCCCATAATGGAATGGAGCTGTGAGTGCAGAATCTCGTGGTTTACTGGCTTTGTATGCGTGAAAGCCATCGTTATGTGTCGCTGAATGCGTTCGTTTTTCGTTGTAATACTTCGCAGACGACTAGTTTACAATAGGATAGGGATTTGGGAAGGTATGTCGTCTATTCTTCACCCATCTTCTTTCTTGGTCTCAATCTTGCGAATCTTCAACTTCTGTTCTTCCTGCTTTTTCTCTGCTTCTTACTTGCTTCTTGGTTCTTCTCTGGGCAGGATATGGAAATATTTATTGATAACTAGTCGCTTTGAAGCTCTCCTCCTAGTAACAGTTTGATAAATTGTTTGGGCGCGTCATTTTTACTTTGTGGAAGTTCTTCTTCAGTTTCGTGCATCAGCGTGCTGTTTAATAGCAGTAGTGTGACTTTTACGCATATTTTTTTGCCAACGGTGGCTTGCCCAAGCGGTCTTCTCGTCGGGCCGTTTTTTGCTCGCTCCGCTGTGTCGGGGCTCGGAGACCCTTGCGGCGTTCGCCGTCCCAGCGTCGTCCCGCCGCGTCTCAGCAGGGGTCTGTCACTGTGCGGCTCGGTGTTCCCTCCGAGCAGGGTTCCTCCTAGCGGGCATATTTATTGCCCACTTCTATACAAAGGCCTTTCGCTGTCCTTTCCCTTCTCTCGACGCTCCTGCTATGTAGAAATCGTGTCTTGCTAATTACGTCCTTTTCTTTCTTAATACATCTCGCGTTGCAACTTGTGGGTCATTGCATCTCTTCCTTGCTGGAGTTTTTACAATGGTTCTTACAAAAAGTTTTACTTATAATCATCTAACATATATCTACTATCTACTTGTTTTTACGCCTTCTTACAAAGCTTTACAAATTTCGGCGCCCTTTCCATGTTATAATTCTAAGATATTTGGAGTCTTAACATCTACTCAAGAATCCTCAAATTCGTTTTTTATTTTTGTGTAGTGTCGTGGTGTATGGCATTTTAGTATTTCATGCTGTTAGACTATCTACGCTTTATCCCTTCACCTTAATCTATCGTACTATTGGTGTTATTATTGAAACTACTGTCTTTTGTTTTCCACCTTCCTCTCTCTTCATTCTTCTTTCACCTGACGATCTTATCTGCAACATAATCTTGAAATATTGTGCTGATTATTTACCAATAATAAAATTAATCTTCAAACTTTTTTATATGGCTCACATGGTGAAGTCCTAAGGCTTTGCCTGTTTTTGGGTTCATTAGTTCCACAGCATTATCATGAGCAATTCGGCTAATTATGACAGGTCCTTTGTATGCAGCGTAAAACTTATGTATTTTGTGTTTCTGTTTCCTGGAGAGATGGTGTGTTTTTACAAATACTTTCTGGCCTACTGGGAATGTTCTTTTAATTGCTGTTCTATCTCCTCTTTCTTTTCTTTTAATGGCTGCCTTTCTGATGTTGGAGAGTGCTGTTGCTATGATTTGTTTGTGCTGTCTACGTGGTACAATAGGAAATCTAACATTTTCTCTGGTTATGTTTGGAGGTTCAATATTTTTAAGTACAGTAACTGGAGGTAGTAGTGTAGTGCTATGTGGCATTTCATTTATTACTTCTTGAAAATCTTTAAGGTATATATCCCAAGTGTTGTGTCTTTTGCCTGCATATAATCGGCATAAAGTGCCTGTGTCCTTCATAGATCGTTCTGCTGGATTTACGCTAGGTTTGTACTTAGATATGTAGACGGGTTTTATTTTGTGTTGTTTTAACGTGTTCTGCCATTGCAATGATTTGTATTGTGGGCCATTATCGGAAATTATTCGTTCCACTCGACCTACTTGTCTGAGAAAATCTTATCTAATTGCTTTACTTATAGCAAGTCCTGTTGCTCGTTTTAATGGTGTCAAGGTAACACATTTAGAAGTAAGTTCCGAAACGACAAATATGAAAATGTATCCATTTTTTGTTCGTGGGAGAGGCCCCATCAAATCTGTTGCAGCTATTTGTTTTAATCTTTTAGGAATTATTGGAAACATAGATGGTTTGGTTTGGAAAGTGACGTGTTTAGCCCTCATACATTTTTTGCATTTGACTAATACTGTTCTAATTCGTCTTTCCATATTAGGAAAATGGCTTGTTTGTTTTATTTTTAAAAAGATTTCTTTGGTCCAAAGTGGCCATTACTTAAATGTGTATACCATATGTACTTATTAATTAGTTCATCTGGGATATATATTAACCATTCATTCGTTGCAATATTTCGTCTAAAAAATAAAACATTGTTTTTTACGAGATAGTGCTGTCGAATGTCTGGAAAATCCTTACTTCTCCACTTGTGTTTGATTCCTAGTATTTCGGGATCCTTGTCCTGTTCTTTGCCTATGTTTTTCAATGCTGTCGTAATGTAGTTTTCGAAAGGTACTTGTTTCATATAGTACATTGTAAACTGGTCTTCTGCTGCTTCCAAACCTATGTTTTTGGATGCACCCTGTGGACATCGTGATAAAGCATCTGCTAATACATTCGCTGGTCCTGGTATGTGTGTAATAGTGAAGTCAAATTCTTGTAGTATTAACATCCATCTGGCTAACCTCCCATGAGTTAGTTTGGCGGATAACAGAAATTCTAATGCTTTGTGGTCAGTATATACTTTTGTTTTTCTACCGAATAGGAAATATCGAAAACGTTGGAAGCCCCATACAATGGCCAATGCTTCCAGCTCCGTGACTGAATAGTTTTTCTCGCTTTTTGTGAGTACCCGACTGGCAAAGGCAATTGTCCTATATGATCTTAGCCCTGCCTGTTCGTATTCTTGGAATAACACAACTCCTAACCCTGTTTTCGCGCTATCAGTGGCCATACAAAAATTTTGTGTTAGATTAGGATGTGCTAAAATCGGTGCTGTCGTTAGTGCGTTTTTCACTTTTAAAAATTCTTCATTGGCCTGTTGATCCCATACCCATGGCGTGTTTTTTCCAGTCAGTGCACATAGGCGTGGTGTTGCGAGAGAGTCGATCCAAATAAATTTTTTATAGAATCCGGTGAGACCTAGAAATCCTCTGAGAGTTTTCTTATTATATGGAGTACAGAATTCTTTTATTGCCGTTAGTTTTTCTGGGTCAGGCATTACCCCTTTCTCGGAAATTATGTGTCCTAGAAATTTGACCTCTCGCCTTCCAAATTTCGATTTTGTTATATTTACTGTGACCCCATGCTCTTTCATGATCTGTAAAAACTGATTTAATGTGTCGTTGTGATGTTCCCAAGAGGGTTCTGCTATAATCACATCATCAACATAACACGTAATTTTTTGTAAAATTTCAGGACTGACTATAGTATTAAATCCCCTAATAAACGCTGCTGATGATATGTTTAAACCAAATGGCAATCGTTTAAACTGGTAACATCTACCGAATACGATAAATGCTGTAAATGTTCTACATTCTGGGGCCAATTCTATTTGCCAGAAACTACTCCGTAAATCAACTGATGAAAATATCTTAGCACCGTGGAAGTTTTGTATCAATTCCTCTAATTTTTCTGGGTGATCTGTCTCAGTGATAATGATTGTGTTGATCTGCCTGGAATCAAGCACTAACCTGATGCTCCCATATCGTTTTTGTACAATATGGAGCGGGCTGTTATATGTGGAGATAGCTGGTTCAATAATATCGTCATCTAACATTTTGGATGTCTCCTGGAATACTTTATTCCTGTGGCTTAATGGGATTGTATAGGGTGGCACTATAAATGGTTTGTGCTGTTTTACTTCAAACTTGTACTGAAAGTGCTTAATACTGCCAGTCTTAGGTAAAAATACCTCTGCTTTATCTCGTAAAATACCCTCTAATTCTCTTTTACTGTGTTCTGAAATACCTTGAACTTCTTGTAATTTTTCGTCGATTTCTTTATGGACTTCTAACATGAGTTGAGGCGATTCCCCCTTTTGTGCATACCATTCTAATTCTTCATCCTCTTTATCTCGCATCATTCTTAATTGTTTGTTTATATCTGGTATTTCTTCTAATTTTAACTTTTGCTCAAAGAGAAGTGTGACATTCCCGAATTTTACGCTACCTTTCCCCATATCTATTTTCGCTCGTCTCTCATTTAAAAAATCTGCACCTATAATCAAATCTGTAGTTAGTTTAGGTATAATCACGAAGTTGGCTTCGATCTTTTGACCTTGGCACGAAAGAGTTAACCATGTTTGTTTCGTAACTTCCTCAGCATTGTTTCTAATAGGACCTCTTACTTTAATCTTACGTGTTTTCAGAACTGGTAATTCCTCATTGGCATTACACTGCATGAATAAATTTTCTGAGATCGCAGTCAGTTCACTTCCGCTATCAATTACAATATTGACTGGGATATGCTTTACCATGGCCTTCACAATTGGTTGAATTTGAAAGGGTTGGTTCTGTTCTTCTTCCTCTTGCATCAACGAATCCTCCACTGAATCATACATGAGTCTTTTTAGGAATTTCCCTTGTGAATTCGAACTTTCTGTAGGATAAGCTTCGACTGCTACTTCTCTCTCTTTTATTTCCTCTTCTCTATTTCTTCCTTCATTTACGCTTTCTTCTGCATCCTCTACTTTTTTCTCATCCTCGTCTATTTTCTCCTTCTTCGTCGCTACTTCCACATAATCGCATCTAAATGCTCTAATTATCGCTTCATAACTTCCTTCATTATATACGTTGGGTTGTGTGCCCACTCGTAACTTATTTTCAACTTCTGTCGACTGCGCATTATCCTCATTGAATTCGCTTTCCCTGGTTTTCATCTCAAATAGCTCTGCAATACTCGTTACTTCGTTCTTTCCTCCTACATTCGTTGTGCATGCCTCTGGTAATTCATCTTCCTCGTCAGTATTCTCCCAATTAATTTCGTCACAACACGATATTCTTATTTTCTTGTCTTCGTTTTCATCTGGTCCCTGCGGATTTGTTTCTTCCTTCTTCTCTTCTCGTGATAAGATTTTTACTTCTCTGTTCAAGGTGCTGCAATTGTCCTAGGTCGGTGCGTCATTCTCTTTGGCATGGGTGCTTAGCTGTCAAATCGAACTTTTATTGGGGTTTGGTGGTCTTACCTCCACGTCTTCTATCTGTATTCTCTTTTCTTGTTCAGCTTGTTGATAGTGGTTTCTTTGTTGATAATTTGTCGGTCTATTGGTTCTCCAGTACCCGTTCCGGTTGTCGTTATTCCCTCTGTAATAGTTGCCGTTCCTGGGTGAATTATAGTTATTGCCATATTCTTTTCTAAATCCATAACCGTTTCTTTGTTGAAATCTATTGTCGTTTCTTGGTGCGAAGTTATCACGTGGTTCGTTATTATTGTTTCTTCGTACTGTGTCTTGTGGATTCCACTGCTTTTTGCTTTCGTTTTCACGTGCGCTTCGTCTTTTTCTTGCATCATCTTCCGAGAATATGAACTCTAGTTCCCTTAGAATACCTTTAAACACTTCGACGTCATTGCCTCCGCGACCTACTAATGATTGCTGGTATTTCAATGGCAGCTTCATCGCGCATAATTTAATCAACTCTCCTTCACTGTATGGTACAGCTAAGCATTGATTTTTGTTTGCCATTACTTCGAAAAATTTCACGGGACTCTTCTCTCCTGAATTTTCAAAATATGGGTTCTGTAATAATTCGTACTTCACTCTGTTCTGTGCTTCGCTGGACCAATATCGTGAGAGAAACTTCTCTCTGAAATCTTCGTACGATCGGCATGTCGCTGCAACATTCTGCATGGTTTCTGCGACTGTTCCTGACATGTGTGCACATATAAAGTCTAATTTGTGTGCTAGCGTCCAGTGTTCTGGTAATCCTACTCGGAATTGATCAATAAAAGTTCGTGGATGTAATGAGTTTCCTTCTCGAAAGTGTTGAAATTTTCTGACTGTGAGGAAATGATCGTTGTCGTACTTCGTCATAGTCCCATATGAAATTTGTGATTCTTCGCCACTTTTGTTTCTGATAATTTCTTCCGTCGTTCTTTCCGGTTGTAGTAGACCCATTGGATATTGTCCACTGTAACTTTCGCGTACCCACGGTGCAGGCTGTCTGATTTCACGTATGTTACTTTCCGCCTGTGATTGGAATCGTAAATGCGTAATATCTTCGTTAATTTCTTGTTTCTCCAGTGCTGTTACAGATACGGACGTGCTTAAAGACTCTGTGCTTGTTCGATCCTGTTCACTACGCTCTTCAATGGTTTGCAACAACTCTGTTCGCAATTTCTGAAATTGTTGCTTCATTTGCGCTTCTATTTTGACTATGTGGTTATCATATCTTTTCAGCGCTGCTTTTGTGATACGTTTGTGCAACACACTTTTTTCAACAATTTCACGCGCTGTACCTGCTGCTTGTCTAATAATTTCGTTTATCTGTTTCTCTACTTTCTTGACTTCTCCCTGGGTCTTGTTACGTAATGTTTTGATCTCGTCCTCAGTGTCATTACGCAATGTTTGTACGTCCGCTTGTACCTTGTCAATGTCTATTCTCAATTGATTGTGACCTGTTATTAAGTTTCCTATCACTTCTCGAGATTCTTTTGCCTCGTCTTCAATATGATTTAGGTGTAACTGAATTTTTTGTTTTGTTCTTTAATCTCATGCATTTGTCTCGTGGTTTCTGCATTCTGAATTTGAATTTGGTTCGCTATGTCTTTATTTTGTCTTGTCATCGTTTCCGTAATTTGTTGTAATAATTCTGCCAGATTGGTGGGTCCTATTGCCTTTTCTTCCGACGTCCTACGCTCTGTGTTTTCGCCCAAGTGTTGGTTCGCGACCGATTGCATTGACCTCTGCTGTGACACGTTTCTGCTCGCATTCCTTGTACTCTGTGGTGAGGGAGCTCTGATTACTTGTACTATGGGTTCTACGTATTCAAGACGCAGGTTAGAATCCTCATCGATTGCCTCTCTACTTTCCTGCTCCTTTGTCGTATGCTGACCTAGGTTTTCTATGCCTCGACGTACATTATCCTTGTTATGGTGCATTATCTGTCCTATTTCTCGCGATACTGCATCGTCTGTTGTACTGTTCTCTATTCTCTGTCCATTTTCATGCTGGGTCTCTACCTCAATTCGGTCAAGGTCTCGATCTGCCATTGCTAATCTTTCCGAATCCCTTATTTTCTGTTTTAAAAGCAATTCACGCGCCCTACTTCGCGTCAAAATGCGCTCATACGATCTCACACATTTCATAACCTTTCTGTTTACACGACTTGACACTACCAAGACTGACAATCCATTCACTTACTTGTTGGGTCAGAACCAACTTGTCAACAACGTATCTGCCACCTGCGCGCTTGCATTGGAGAGAAAACCTAATTCTAACAATTTTCAAAATTCATAATTTAATTATGCTATTGTTTCTGGTAGAATGTCTCTCTTGAATACTTTTGCTATGTATCGCTGCAGCTACTGTTTTCGACTATACGAAAAAAAATTTTTTTCACAAAAATTTTTCAACAAGATATTTTTCTGACCTACTTAGGCATGTGGTCGACCTTCAAAAATGGTATTTTACCATCCTGGCAGGGTCGCCATTTTCTAAACATTCATGGTGGTGTCTGTTTGTACTATATCGTGTCTCCCTACCACTTTCGCGCAACGACGCTCTGAGCGTGTTTTTTAGGGAACTAGTTTGAACCTGGGACCTGTTGCTGGTAAGGAGACGCCGGACCACACATGACATGTAGAATTCAGAAGAGTTCAGTGAGACTAGCGATGATATAATCAAATGCTTAATGATCTCAGCGTCAGCTCCACTGCACTCCCTGTAAAAGAATCTTAATACTAACTAAATTTAGTGGAAAGGGTTCAAGGCTTTCCTATTTTTAGTTAGCTGGTAAAATAACGTCGAAAAATCAGTTAAGTTTACCATTGGTAACTTTATTCTACTCACAAAACATCATTTATAAATTGCACTATTGATAAAAGGAAATGTTTTAATACAGGATGGTAAAAACCAACTGCGTTCAACAAAAATGTGAACGAATATTCCCTAAATGGGTTTCCAAGTTCTACAATCGATCGAAGGATGACCTATGCCATATCACATCTATAATCTAGGTTTAATTTAAGTTTCACAAAAGAGAAAACTATAAAAATGGTCTACAGTGACCCTCAATTATCTTTAATTACTTATTTAACTTGTCGTAAATTACAGTGGCTGATGTGGCTTCTCAATAACTATATAAAAGAAAAATCATCGCGTTTCAGATCTTTTCTTCAAGTGGCAAATGTGAACACCAGGAGTTTTAATTAACGATCGGCACTAGTATTAAGCAAAAAGGGGGTGTAACAGATGAGACTTCAGCAGTTCTGAGTGAAGCCTTATGCGCTCAAAAATGCGGCATCGCGTGCGTTCATTACCTTGTCGGTGCCTAAGCAGCGTCAGGGTGGCAGCGGCCGGCGCAGCAGCCATCCAGCTCGCCGTCCCGGAACTAACTCTCTCCTAACTTCTCCTTACTACAATTTACCGAAGATAGTTTAAAAAAACTATCTGGCTGTCTTTTCATCTGACCAATCAGGGTCTCAATGTTAACCTTAAGCTCCGCCTACAAAAATTCTGTCTATCCAATGAGAAAAGTTATACTTTTCGTGGTGGGGCAATGTTTTTAAAGTTTGCAACGTAACAGAGACGCTAAAAAGTCTCACGCTAAAACCTGCAGCTGGTGTGGTCCTTTTGGCGTTATCGTGAGATCTACACTGTTCTTCTGGAGGGCTCTATCTTTTAACATGGGCTGGGTAGTGATCCTAATGTAACAGACACGCGAAAACGCTCACGCTAAAACTTGCGGGTGGTAGTGGCCCTTTTTGTGTTATCGTAAGATCTATACTGCTTTTTCTGGAGGGCTCTAGCTTTTAACATGGGCTGGGGGTGGTCCTTGACATACCTGAGACGCGAAACAGCCTCACACTAAAACGTGCGGGTGGTAGTTGTACAGGTAGGCTGGGCCGTCCGTTCCTTATTCTAGGGCCTTCTAGCTCAACACGGTTCTGCTCTCGGCTTCTGTCCTCGTTTCTCCCCTCGGAACTTCGTCTGCCTCACGGTGGGAAGGTACGACATGCATTTAGGCATTCTTGTGTTAGTCTGTGGTGTTCCATTTGCTCACTCGTTACTCGTATTACTTTGCTTAATTTAATGTCACGATTTATTCGGAGCTATGTGACATACTACTAGATTTGCTTATCATGTCAGGGTTTTCATGTAAGGTGTTGGATTTGCCTGACACCTTACAATGTTAAACTGATCACTTGAAAACACAGTTCTTCCGCACTACCGCGCTCCAGCTGTCATGTCTGACGCTATAAGGCGAAAACATTAAGTGTATACTGTAGTTGTGTGGTCTACTTACAATAGTGGTTTTTTCGTGTAATACGGCCAGCAAGCGAAGAAAACTGACGATACAGCAGAAGCTAACAATTATTCGGGATTTTGAAAAGAATCGCAATACCTGTATGAAATTATGCGACGTTGCAAAGAAGTACGATTTGACGCCATCATCTTTGTGAGGAATAATAAAATGTAAATAGGGTTTATTAAATTTAGAAGCAGACGGTTCATGTTCATCAAAAAGGAATTATATTCGTGAGTCGTTTTTCGAAGCTGTAGAAACTGCTCTTTTAGACTGGTTTCAGGGAATAAGAGCCGCAAATATTCCTATAGGTGGCATTGTGTTGCGTGAGAAGATGCGAGAAATTGCGCTGAGGATATGAGAACTTCAGTGCATCTAACGGCTGGCTAGATCATTTTAAAAAACGTCACAATCTCTCAACCGAAAATTTAAATGGAGAAAGTGCGTCTGTGGACAATGAAAGTGTGGAGCAATGGAAAAGTTATACTTTGCCACGTCTGATTCAAGGGTATGATTACAAAAATATTTTTAATGCCGATGAGACTGGTGAATTTTATAACCTCCTTCCATCTAAAACACTTTCAATTAAGTGTGAAATATGTCATGAGGGACAAAAAAGTAAGGAGAGAATGACAGTACTATTGTGCGTGAACAATGACGAATGGGAAAAGTTGCCACCTTTAATTATTGGTAAATTTAAAACTCTGAGGTGTTTTAAGAACATAAAGACACTTCCGTACAAATATGAGTTTAACAAAAATGCCTGGATGACGACATATTTTATAAGATTTCTGAGGAGCTTGGACTTAAAAAAAGGTATTATAAATATATCTTGTAGTTTTAAATTTTCCAAGAAAAATTTTCAAGTTCATTGTATTTTTGTGTGCAGCACAAGGTGAGTTTGTGATTATGGAGTATTAAAATGGCCTAAATAGCCTAGGTTCCTATTTTTATGGGGACTGTGACCTCAGAAGTTAAGTCCCATAGTGCCCAGAGCCATTTGAACCATTTGAACCAATTTTGATTCTTATTTAGTATATTTTGACCTAAACCCTTATTTAAGGAAAACCCTCTTTTAAGGAACAAATTTTTTGGTCCGCTGAGATTCGTTAAAAAGGGGTTTTACTGTAGTTAAATTCATCTCCAAGTTGTCATTCAGCAGCGATCGTTGTTGCGCTTATAGACCGGGCGCTATTTAAGATGACATCGGACTAGTTGTCTGAAGTTCTTTGCTCCGGCTTCCGTTACCTTTCTTGCCAATCAACAAAGTTCTGCAGGTTTTCTCTCGTCACACTCTCTTGTAGGTCAAGAGCTGGACTGTTTTAATCCAATGCTGTGCGCATGACTGAATGTATCATATTTTATATTCTTGTCCTGCACCAAGAATCAGGAGGACCATATCTTCAAAAATTTACCGTCATTCACGTGTGTAAGGGTACATCGCCTGTTTATTACAAAAGCACTGCGTCTTCAGGCCACAAGTGGTCCATTGGGAACACCGACCGCCGTGTCATCCTCAGTTGAGGATGCGGATAGGAGGGGCGTGTGGTCAGCACACCGCTCTCCCGGTCGTTATGATGGTTTTCTTTGAGCGGAGCCGCTACTATTCGGCCGAGTAGCTCCTCAGTTGGCATCACGAGGCTGAGTGCACCCCGAAAAATGGCAACAGCGCATGGCGGCTGGATGGTCACCCATCCAAGTGCCGGCCACGCTCGACAGCGCTTAACTTCAGTTATCTCACAGGAACCGGCGTATCCACTGCGGCAGGGCCGTTGCCTTGTTTATTGCAACGTCTGTTCAAAAAATTCCGGCACATTGTCCACAAAAATTTTCTGCGCTTACCTTTTACTTTTTGTGCATGGTTGCCTTCGAATTACTCTCCTCCACACCGCTCCCAAGGCCGACTTCACTACCGAGAGAAGTCTTGGTAGGACTCGCTGCATCGCGCGAAGCTCCCTCGCCGAATTTTTTTTTTTATCTCGTCTATCTTTGCAAATCTTCGGCCTTTCAACAGGGTTTTCAACATTGAAAATAAAAAAAGTCGGCAGGGGGCCAGGTCTGGAGAGTATGGAGGGCGAGGCTGCACAGTGATTTCGTTTTTTGTGCAATAGTCACGAACGCATAGGGATGAATGTGCGGCTGCGTTATCGTGATGCAAGAGCCATGAACTGTTAAGCCACATTTAATGCCGTTTCCTTCTCACATTTTCTCGCAGGCGTCGCGACACGTCCCAATAGTACCATCGATTAAAGTCAAAGAAATCTATCACCATGGCTTTGACATTTGACATGACCTGACCAGCTTTTCTGGTCTTGAAGAACCTTTCCCAACACATTGTGAAGATTCAACCTTGGTCTCAACAGCATAAACGCAGGCCCACATCTCATCAGCAGTTTTCCCACAGAATTTTGGCACGTGAAGACTTTTTTTAACGTGCAACTCATGTGTCACTCCAACAGGCTTCCCTAACTGTAACTAGCACATCCCTGTCAGTCGCTCATACCCGTCCACTAACACTTGTCCATTCTCACTCGCTCATTCTGCGCAACTCATTGTCACTGTCTCTATGTCTCTCTTTTATTGTCAGTGTCTCACAGCCACAACCTCCTTCATTCTGTCCCACTACTACTGTCTCCTCCCTCTGTCACTGTCTCTCTCTTGCTCTCTTTTACTGCTACTATGTCATTCTTTCCTTTCCACTGCTGCTGTCTCTTCTCCCTGTAACTATAGCTATGTTTCTCGTTGTCATTGTACAGCCTCTTCTCTCATTATCACAGGCTCTCACCCACTTCTATTTTCTTCTTCTCTTTACTCTTCTCCCACCGACACTGTCTCTTTCACTCTATTCCTACCACTGTTCTGTCACTGTCAGCTATGTTCCACTGCCACCGTTACCTCTCTTTCTCTCACACTACCATTGTCTCCTCTCTTTCTACACCGCAACTACTAGTCAACAATCTTCCTGTATTTATTACTTCTCCGTCTCTTTCCTACTGTCACTGCCGCCTTCTCTCTCAGCATAAAAAAGCATGAATATGTCCACATGCCAAACGTTTTGGGAAAAATTGTAAAGGTGCTGAAGAAGGCAGAACGAAGCAGCCGGCACTCCACTTTGCAGTCAGTCTTTTTTAAACAGGACCGTATTCGCCTTTTTTGTGCACAGCGATAGAAGCATCTTCCCGCTGATTTCCTTCTTTTCGCTGCCACTGCAGGGTCGATCTCTTACGTGAAAAGAACTTCATGAGTCACTAAAATTTTGATAGTTTACTTATGAGAAATTGGAGTAACTCAGAACTAATTTTACATCTGAAACAGGATTTTACGTACACAAAATCACACATGTGCTTTAGCACTACAACATGCGATTCCTAGAATCCATCTGATGATAACGAAGAAGCTTTACAACATATTTCTCCATGCTATATCACTGTATAAACTACGTTTTCACCTCACACTGTGTACAAGTAAGGTAACTTCGAACGTCTCCATCTCGGAAATCGACAGATATATCAAAAACATTTTCAAGTTTGTTCGAGATCGGGATCTTAGAAATATATAGCAAAACCATTTGTTGTGCGTAGCCGTCTTCGAAACTGCGGCTCGGTTTTGGTACCCAAAAACAACGTTTTTGGGATGTTTCTTGATAACGAACATAGATTTTTGAAAACGAGGAGATGGCACGTCTAGGCATGCCTAGAGAATATACCTTTGAACTTTGAGAAATTTTCTGCGGTTATTTATTATTTCGCCCCATACAGGATTATACTCGTAGACGTACAGCAAGGTTGAACCTCTGTATCTCATAAATGGATCAAGATATCAGTAAAATTTTCAACGTCGCTCCAGACCGGAATGGTAGCAATATATTGTAAGAATTTCATCCATTTACTATGCATAGCCGTTTTCGAATCCGCCGTTCGGTTTTGGTATGAAGAAATTATTTTTAAAAAAAACAGCCCATGGTCTAACGGTACCTCCATAAGCTCCTTAAGGCCCACCATGGACCATGTCAAAGGCAAAACGAACCAACCGATTTGCTCCATTTGCCTAAGCACGAGGAAGTGTGTAATATTCGTACTTTGACCCTGTGTTGTAGGATAGTGACATCGAAATGATCATTCTATCTGGCACACAAATGGTCATTGGCCCTATATGCTCTCCAGAACACTTGACCCTATCTTACTAACAGAATCGGAGGTGTTAAGTCTAGAGTAATCCCGTTTTTATACGCGACGTTTTGGAATGTATTAGGTAACGCACGTTGTCGCATGTATACCGATTAAACTGATGGTTCGTGCTGTTTTGCTCTTCAGTCCTGACACTGGTTTGATCCAGCTCTCCATACTACTCTATCCTGCGCAAGCTTCTTCATCTCCGAGTACCTACTGCAACCTACATCCTTCTGAATCTGCTTACTTGCTCTCCCTCTACGATTTTTACCCTCCACGCTGCCCTCAGATACTAAAGGGGTGATCTCTTGATGCCTCAGAATATGCCCTACCAACCGATCCCTTCTTCTAGTCAAATTGTGCCACAAATTCCTCTTCTCCCCAATTCTGTTCGGGACCTTTTTAGTTACGTGATCTACCCATCTAATCTTCAGCATTTTTCTTTAGCACCACATTTCGAAAGCTTCTATTCTCTTCTTGTCTAAACTGTTTAGAGTCCATGTTTCACTTCATACATGGCTACACTCTACACAAATACTTTCAGAAACGCCTTCCTGACACATAAATCTATACTCGATGATAATCAATTTCTCTTCTTCAGAAACACTCTCCTTGCCATTGCCAGTCTATATTTTATATTCCTCCTACTTAGACCATCATGAGTTATTTTGGTTCCCAAATAGCAAAATTGCTTCACTACTTTAAGTGTTTCATTTCCTAATCTAATTAACTCAGCATCACCCGACTTAATTCGACTACATTCCATTATCCTCGTTTTGCTTTTGTTGATGTTCATCTTACATCCTCCTTTCAAGACAATGTCCATTCCGTTCAGCTGCTCTTCCAGGTTCTTTGCTGTCTCTGACAGAATTAGTGTCATCGGTGAACCTCAAAGTGTTTATTTCTTCTCCATGGATTTTGATTTCTTTTCTTTAGTTTGCTTTACTGCTTGCTCAATATACAGATTGAATAACATCGGGAAGAGGCTACAACCCTCTCTCACTCCCTTCCCAACCACTGCTTCTCTTTCATACCCTCCACCCTTATAACTGCCATCTGGTTTCTATCCAAATTGTAAATAGCCTTTTGCTCCCTGTATTTTACCCCTATGACCTACAGATTTTGAAAGAGAGTATTCCAGTCAAAATTGTCAAAAGCTTTCTCTAAGTCTACAAATGCTAAAAACGTAGGTTTACCTTTCCTTTATCTATATTCCAAAATACAGCGTAGGGCCAGTATTGCCTCACGTATTCCAACATTTCTACGAAATCCGAACTGATCTTCCCCGAGTCGGCTTCCGTCAGTTTTTCCATTCGTCTGTAAATAATTCGTGTCATTATTTTGCAGTCGTGTCGTATTAAATTGATAGTTTGTAAATTTCACACTTATCAACACCCGCTTTCTTTGGGATTGGAATCATTACATTCTTCTTGAGACTGTTCGGTATTATACACAAATTTCGCGTCGTATTTGTTTTCGAACTTTGAAAATTATGTTTAGACTAACGATACTTATAAATTAGTATGGTTCTTTCCTGCTATTTGGTAGGAATGTGCAAGACTCGTCAATCGCCTGTCGAGAAACTTGAGTCACAGTATGTCTTCTCTTCTTTCCATCGCGTGAGCTCGCTGTATTTGAGGAAGGTTTAACAGCCCGCCTAAAGTGTGTTTACAGAATTAAATGTTCTACCCTCCTTCGGGCTGCGCTTTGAAATGAAACTCTCTGGCAGATTAAAACGCAAAAAAGAGAACGGGAAAGCCGCTAAAAGCTGAGAAGGAAATCAGAGAATTTTCGCGCGTTCCACAACAGAAAAATTCCGGAAATAACCCCTTCTCGTCGTTCGAAAGTGTGGAGCTGTAGGTTCGGTCCGTTTCAGTTCTAGATTACTGAAGTATGTTTCCGTGTCCTGCGAAAGATCCGCCGGTGCGAATTAAATCTGGGTATTCGCTTCTCTGTTGCCGTACGTAGAGCGGGTAAACATTTCACGTGTGTAGCATGTGACATGTCTGCACAGTGTTTCCCTCATAACAATCTACATCTGTACAAAGTACTTCGAAATTCACTTCACAGCGCACGGAGAAGAGTGTTTCGTACCGATGCGTTACCTACTTTATATGGTGTTCATTCGCATATAGAGGAACAAAAAATACACGTAGTTTCTAGACAGATACTAAAATTTTAACAGGTGGTAGTTTAGACTAAGTCGAATAAGCCAATACGTATAGCATGTGTCCATTTTATTGGTTACAGAACAGTTGAAGCTCTTCCCAAATTTTATCAACGTGCTACAGTATTACAAAAATTAACACAATGTGTTTCATTACGTATTCATGATTGGCACGAGTTAAAATTGTTGCGATAATAGCTTTACCTAACTAATTCAGTAAGATCTAGTATATTGTTTATATGTTTATGATTCCCGCAATGTTTTTTTTTATTTATGCAGTGAAATGTTTTAGATTTTTAACTCCCCCTGTACCCATGTATCACAGTTACGAAAAACGAACTTGGGAAGCAAAAAAGTGCATTGTAAACATCACATCTGCAGAGCCAACTTTTTTTCATACACATTCATGTTAAATTTCTACATACACTCGTTCTGTTACCATCACCTAGAACTTTTTGGCTTACAAGGGTAGTATTCGTTATTAAACTGAACATATTAATTTTACATATATAGATTCAAATGTTTAAATACATTTAAATTCTGTAATTAGTAGTTAAACATTGTGAGGAATAAAACAGAATGAAGGAACAACACGCAGAAGTGGTGATAATCGAATCCAAGCCGAAGAATTACCAGATAGAGCAACAGACCACTGCACCACACCACGAATTTGACCAGTGTTGCTGAAAACACTCGTAAAACTTTAGTGAGGTTTTTATCTTTTCCTGCAACCCACTCAGGAGGCGTATTTTGGGAAACTTGAAAGGGGCATCTACCTGGTTCTACTCACATATTCTGAGCCAAATCGGTGGGAACTGTCCCACTCCGTTCATTAGATTTAAATTTGGAGTAGGTCTGCCTAGCTCTTCAACTCTCACTTTGTCCCCCAGAGGTCTACTGGAAAGAGTCTCTTTAAAAGACCATCTACAGAATTCGCTAGGTTGCTTGCTCAACACTTTACGCGCACTTTCCAAGAAAAATACTGACCTAGCGCTGTGAGCCGGCAGGGATGACATCTCATCAGAGCATGCGCTTTGGGAAACTGACTTCTGCGTCCTTTCTCTGACTTGATCGTAACGCCGCTGGCCATCATTTTAGCTCTCGGCCGTTGTGGAGAGAGCGCTAAATAAACGTTTTCGTCCGTTTTATTTATATACCACCACGTACAGGAAGAGAAATGGCCTAATTTTAGTGAGATTTCCGGCTCATCTTCGAAGAGATATGGCGTAATTTTAGTGCGATATTTGCAGTGAGCTGTAGTATATGATCACCAGCTGCCATTTCAATAGAGTTACGGCTGTTAGAATGTAACCAAAACATATACAGACACAAGGTTTGAAGCAAAGGTAAATGATTAAGTTCAATGTTGATTTTCGCAGATGACACCTCTGACTTCAACACTCTACAGAATTCACTTGACAACACTACGTCTAGTTCTTCTCAGTCCTCTGGGCGTTCTTTTAGAAAGGCACTGCTACTCGTAATCTGATCAGCTCGCCCCTCTTGCCATTCCCACAGCCGAAAATTTCATGAAGCGAGGTCTAGGGACAGTAATGACCAAGAAACGCGACCACTTTTGCACATCCATTCTCTCGGGAATGTTGGCGTAGATGATGTGTCACATAATGACTGGAATATACAGAAGTGCCGTCATGCTGGAAGAACATAACAGTCCACGCAGCCAAAGGAACCTCTTCCAATAATTCTGGGAGCTCGATTTCAATGAAGTCTAGATAATGGTGCCCTATGAGGCGATGCAGTAACCAGCAGGCCAAATTAACTGATTGCCTGTCGTACCACATATCAAATGTACACTACTGGTCATTAAAATTGCTAGAACACGAAGATGACGTGCTACACACGCGAAATTTAACCGACAGGAAGAAGATGCTGTAATATGCAAATGATTAGCTTTTCAGAGCATTCACACAAGGTTGGCTCTGGTGGCGACACCTACAACGTGCTGACATGAGGAAAGTTTCCAACCGATTTCTCATACACTAACAGCAGTTGACCGGCGTTGCCTGGTGAAACGTTGTTGTGATGCGTACCATCACGTTTCCGACTTTGGTAAAGGTCGGATTGTAGCCTATCGTGATTGCGGTTTATGGTATCGCGACATTGCTGCTCGCGTTGGTTGATATCCAATGACCGTTGGCAGAATATGGAATCGGTGAGATCAGGAGGGAAATACGGAACGCCGTGCTGGATCCAAACGACCTCGTATCACTAGCAGTCTAGATGACAGACATCTTATCTGCATGGCTGTAGCGGATCGTGCAGCCACGTCTCGATCCCTGAGTCAACAGATGGGGGGAGGACGTTTGCAAGACAACAACCATCTGCACGAACAGTTCGACGACGTTTGCAGCAGCATGGACTATCAGCTCAGAGACCGTGGCTGCGGTTACCCTTGACGCTGCATCACAGACAGGAGCGCCTGCGATGGTGTATTCAACGACGAACCTGGGTGCACGAATGGCAAAACGTCATTTTTTTCGGATGAATCTAGGTTCTGTTGACAGCATGATGATGGTCGCATCCGTGTTTGGCGACATCGCGGTGAACGAACTTTGGAATCGTGTATTCGTCACCGCCATACTGGCATATCACCCGGCGTGATGGTATAGGGTGCCATTGTTACGCGTCTCGGTCACCTCTTGTTCGCATTGACGGCACTTTGAACAGTGGACGTTACATTTCAGATGTGTTATGACCCGTGGCTCTACCCTTCATTCGGTCCCTGCGAAACCCGACATTTCAGCAGGATAATGCACGACCGCATGTTCTGAGCCTGTACGGGCCTTTCTGGATATGTTCGACTGCTGCCCTGACCAGCACATTCTCCAGATCTCTCACCAATCGAAAACGTCTGGTCAATGGTGGCCGAACAACTGGCTCGTAACAATACGCCATTCACTACTCTCGATGAACTGTGGTATCGTGTTGAAGCTGCATGGGCAGCAGTACCTGTACACGCCATCCAAACGCTGTTTGACTCAATGCACAGGCGTATCAAGGCCGTTATTACAGCCAGAGGTGGTTGTTCTGGGTACTGATTTCTCAGGATCTATGCACCCAAATTGCGTGAAAATGTAATCACATGTCAGTTCTAGTATAATATATTTGTCCAATGAATACTCGTTTATCATATGCATTTCTTCTTGGTGTAGCAATTTTAATGGCCAGTAGTGTATTTTGCCACAGATACACGACCCCACAATGCTGCAAACATGCAATAAATATGCACCATCTGATGATGCATCGGCAGGCGATTGGAAATCGTTAATGGAATGTAAAAATTGAAGAATTGAACAGAAGGCGACTGGTTGCAGTAAATTCTGGAAACATTAATTTTGGGGCACACCCACAATATTTTATCACTTATCACTTTAGCCAGTTGCTAGACCAAGATAATCGGAGAACTCTTTGTTTTTGATTCGGTTATTGTTCACGATCATTCCTATCACATTTTTTGCGGTTTCATCGGTCGATGAAATGCCAAGGCCTCCTGGTACAGTGTCTTCACGACTTCCTTCGAAACATCCGTATCGTTCTTCTGCTCTTGATTTACTCATAACAGTCTTGTCGAAAGCAATATTTAACATTTTTTAAACTCTGCTATACTTCACTTCTTTCGCCAAAACTCTGTGTGAATTCTCAGACCTATTTGTGTGCAAAACCTGGTACTTACCCAGCGTTGCTCGGTTATGTATACATTCCAGTTTTCTGTTTGACCATCTCCTACTTCCCCTCCATCTCCTCCTCCCCTCCTTCCATCTCCTCCTCTCCCCCTGTTCATCTCTACAACCCCCCCCCCCCCCTCTCTCTCTTCATTTGTTCTTCCCTCTATGTTTGTCCATCTCCACCTCTCCCACCTCTCGTTACATCTCCTGCTCCCCACATTCTATACCCACCTCCTTTCCTTTCTCCTCCAGTCTCCTCCACTCTCTTCCTGGCTCCTCTTCTTCTCTTCCCCACTGAGCGAGGTGGCGCTGTGGGTAGCATTCTGGATTCGCATTCTGGAGGACGCCAGTTCAATCCCGCGTCCAGCCATCCTGATTTAGGTATTCCGTAATTGCCCTGAATCACTCCAGGCTAATGCCGGGATGGTTCCTGTGAAAGGACACGGCCAACTTCCTTCCCCATCCCCTAATCCAATGAGACCGATGATCTCATTATTTCGTCTCCTCCACAAAACAACCTAACCCTTCTCTTTCCCTGACCATTTCCCCCTACCACCTCCCCCCCCCCCCTTTCATTAGCTATTTCCTCCACTCCTTTCAGTATCCAATTCTACCTCCGTCTCTCTGCCCATCTCCTTCTCTTTCCTTCCTATTTCCCGCTCCTCCTCTGTTGTTCTCGCCCTCCTCCCTTGTCTAGCGCCATCTCATCCTTCTACATCTACCTCTACTGAGATACTCCGCAACCCACCGTACGGTGTGTGGCGGAGGATACGCTGCACCACTACTTATCATTTCCTTTCCTACTCCACTCGCAAATAGAACGAGGGGAAAACGTCTCTCTATATGCCTCCATACGAGCCCTAATTTCTTGTATCTTATCTTCACGATTCTTACGAGCAATGTATGTTGGCAGTCAGCTTCAAATGCCGGTTCTGTAAATTTGCTCAGTAGTGCTTCTTGAAAAGGACGTAGCCTTCGCTCCAGGGAATCCCATTTGAGTTCCTGATGCATTTCCGCAACGCTTACGTGTTGTTCGGACCTACCGGTAACAAGCCTGGCAGGCCGCCTCTGAATTGCTTCAATGTCTCCCTTCAACACGACCTCGTACGAATCCCGAACACTCGAGCAGTACTCAAGAATAGGTCGCACCAGCATCCTAAACACTATCTCCTTCATAGGTGAACCTCTCTGTCCTAAAATTCTCCCAATAAACCGTAGTCGACCATTCGCCTTTCCTACCACAGTTCTCACTTGCTCGTTCCATTTCATACCGGATGGAGTAGCATCACTTCACGCAGTCTTAGTGGTCGTTTTTGTTGTATTGTGTCTGCGAGACGTCTCTGTTGTTGACAATAAATGTCAGCAGCGACGGTTACACTTCGGTGAAGCAATTCGTAGTACGTCACACCGTCGCTGTTCCAGCATACGCGTAATATTATTATCTTTTGTGGATACGTGCAGGACTTTGTACAGGGAGCTGTTGCTTTGTTCGAGCTCAGCCATACCTTTTACATTAGCATAAAGACACCATTACTCTTCACCAGTAACGATTTAGGATAGGAAAGGCAGTGTTATTCACAAGCCAGTTGATGAGTAAACAGAAATGCACGTATGTCCACCTGCTGATGTTTTGTGATTTCGGCCTGGAGTACACACCCCATTTTTGAATCTTCCCCATTGCAGGCAAATTTCGCACGATGGCGATTACAGACCATCGCAGTTGCCAGTTCTCGTGTATACCGAAATGGATCATCGTGAATTAATCCGTTTAAACGATCTTCATCAAACCGCGGAGGTCTTCCTGAACGTGGAGAGTTGCCAATGTCAAAACGATCTGCCGTGCTCTGTCGCGTGGCATCATTGCCGCAAATGTTTCTGGCCGCCATCGCTGTTGTCACCACGTACTGACATCAAGCAGAAGAATATGTCGGAATGTTCCGATTTCTCCGCTTGGCACTATATTTTCTAGCGTCTACAGCTGCACTGACTGTTTCTAAACGACAAGATGTAAACTCAAATTGTAGCACTGAATAACAAATAAAAAATCACAGTCGATAAATAAACCAGTAGCATCCGAAATATCAACATGCAAAACATTAACATTATGAACTTACATACCAGCCAGGAACTACAATACTTGTCTTACTGTGTTAAATCTTTAACGCAAGATTATATTTTTTTACTGAATAGATTATGACTGTATTATAAATTTTTAAATTCTGTCACTAACTATGTAAAATACTGAAAATCACATCTGTGTTGCTCCTGGAAGCTTAGAAGCCAACCTGCAATTATTACTGTTCCCCGTGCCGTGGGTTAATCGTTTAGTTACATAGGTTCTCCAGCACCATCCCTGCCGTAAAAAAAAAAAAAAAAAAAAAAAAAAAAAGGACCCTGTGCGGCATACAGTTTTAATCTCGCACAGAATTTCGAAACCGTACACACTTTGTTTCAGAGTGAAAGAGTGAAGCTAAACTCAGCTGGCACTGAACTTTATTCTTTCAGGGATTTTCTCACAACGGTGTAGTATTTTGCATCGAAATGCACGGAAATAAATAGCTCAAATAAAAATACACAAAATGTAAGGGTGTTGATATGGTGATAGTATCGTTGCCTAGAATTATTAGGTGTTTTAATAAAAAGACATAATGAAAAGGCTGGTCACGGCAGAGGTTCGAGTACTCCCTTGGACATGGGTGTGTCTGTGTTTGTCCTTAGGATAATGTAGGTTAAGTAGTGTGTAAGCCTAGGGACTGATGACCTTAGCAGTGAAGTCGCATAAGATTTCACACACATTTGAACATAATGAAAAATACCCTCTCCCACACACATCGTAACCGATAGCAAACATTTAAATTAAGAGTTCAGCGTTTAATTTTTATCTGAGATTCTTCCGAGTGACATAGTTTGCTTCGATATCATGGCCGCCGACATATGTTGTGCTCTGAGCACATTGTCCAGTAACACGTAACCGTAAACAAACATGCAGCGAACAGTGCTACCACAACTTGTTGCTTTGTCGCACTTGTCAGTGAGACTGTCGCGATGGTCTTGTCGTCACCAAACAGTGTAAAGTTGGCAACGGCGGAAATGCTTTGTGTGCCGGACGCGTCAGTATGTCTCGAGCCGCGCAAGTGTTCGTAGCTGAGGTGTAGGCAGGACGAGGTCTGACGCTGAGAATGTAATGGGGCCAGGGAGGCAGTAGGTGAGTACTATCTCCAGTTATCCTCTGCTAGTACGTTGTGTCTACATTGTGTGTAACCTAGCAGCCATTCTGAAAAACTATTCGTTGCAGTCTCGTCTCCTGACGCGACGGAAATAATACCGTTCTTTGAATGTAATACTGTTTAGCTCACAAAATTGCGGTTGTTTCCACAATAAAATGTGGAAAACAGCGAAATTTCTCTATATATTGATATGAAGATTGACATCACATTCAAAAAGAAATACAACTTTTCTTAAAAGAGAATATTTTTGGATGTTCTCACATCGATATTTTGTTCAGTTTACTCCAAGAGAAACAAACTATTTTATTTTTGGGAAATATCAGGCACTCGAAGATAGCTTATAAATCTTGTTATTGATTACCGGTTTCGACACGTACTGCTGCTACGATCGCAGGTTCGAATCCTGTCTCGGACATGGATGTGTGTGATGTCCTTCGGTTAATTAGATTTGAGTAGTTATAGAGGATTGATGACCTCAGATGTTTAGTCCTACAGTGCTTAAAACCATTTGAACCGGGTTCGACAAAACATTGCTGTCATCATCGGTCTTTTAATACATGAGCCCAAGTTCACGATCCTTACAAATTTGCAAGTCACATAGTAATGTTTCGTCGTTTTACGATGAAAGGGAGCAAGGAACATCAGCATGTCAAACAAAATACAGCATTTATGAAACATTCATCATCTTGTGTTCATGCCCTAGCGCACTCGTTCACGTACTCCAAAATGGCGCTATTTTACGTTTGACGAGGCTATGTTCCGTGCTACATTTTATCGTAAAATGACGCAACATGTGTAAGTGACTTACGTGATTTTAAAGATCATGAACTTCTGTTAATCTGTTACAAGAGCGGATGATGACAGCACAGATCTGTCAAATATGGTAATCAGTAAAGAGATTTACAAGCGATCTCGGCGTACCTCATATTTCAGAATATAAAACAATTCAGATGTCAATAGCCGTGACACACTGTCAAGCATATACAAATCTTTTTTGTTGTTTATTCACAAAAAATTCTGTCGGCAACTTTTTTCTTTGGGAATTTTAAAGACAATATTGTAGTTGCCTTCTGTTGTGAAATTTATCGTAGATAATTCGTTTGATTTCAGCAGTAATTCCAATAATTCACTCCTCACCAAAATGACTTAAACTCAGTGTACAGGAAAGGTGTAGTGAAGTTCTCAACATTGTCTTGCTTTGACGAACTACGTCACTTTGTCTTGTGACAGAGCGACGCGCATCGTAGGCCTGGGTCTAGGTTAGCTTAGCAGCTGATAGTTTATTGGCGAAGCCGGCCGGAGTGTGTTAGCGGACCCGTTGAAATCTTGGTAGGGATAATACCTGCTGTGTAACCAGAGATTTAGGTTAGCTCGAACTGTGACCTGTTGGTTGCGAGTTGGAGAAGCAACCGAACGTGAATGTGAAATAAAGGATGTGGCCACAGGTTGCTCTATAACGTAGTCTACTGTCGAAGTTGGCATTTATTCACATTTAACCCACTTTTCAAGATAGAAACTAACGCGGCAAGATAATGTCTAGAAACTTATATTACGTATTGGACAAGTCATTGACGAGTATTTTGAAGAATGTGACGTAAATAATACATAAAATGAGAAAAATGCAAGGGGTTCAGTATTTAATTTCTACAGGTGAAGCCAACGAATGTCATGACAATTTTTTTAATACCTTCACTATTCCTTGCTTTCAGTGAAACCACCCTTTTTTTCTCCCTATGATCTGATAATTGCAGGATTGTAGTAGGATTGAAACCGCAATTAATAATGTTGTCGCCCAAAACCATTAATAGGTATCTTGTCCGCCAATGTCACTGATGAATCCTTCCAATAAAGATTCTTTCAAGAATTCTTTTGAGGCCGGTACCTACCATGCCACAGAATTTTTGTTCAGATCTTGTTTTACTCAGTGCAAAAAAGTATTCACCTTTTTGTTATTGAACGGAGTATATTGTTTCCTATTGCGTAACCTCATCTGTAAATGGCCAGTGTGCAGCCACATTTACATACAAATTAAAATATATCGTAAAGTGACCCACAGAATATCTAAATTGTTATTTATCACAGCACATCTAAAATTTAAATTTTTGATTTGATGAACGAAGTCCTCTTTTTGTTTCAAGCTGCAACACAGTGGGTCCAAATAAAAAACAGTTCGGAATTACCTATCCAGTTTACACAAAAACGATGGCACACTGTTTTAGATGCTGTATGTAATGACATTTTGTAACCATTTCAGAACAATAGCTAAAGTTCGTTTTTAAATAGTAACGAAATGCGTGAGGGTTAATTACGAGCAACGTTGCAAGGCAGAAGGAACTTATCGGTTTTTTATATGGAAGCACAAAAAAGAACACAATATTTCCGCCTTTTTAATCATGAGGGGAGTAGGTGTATCGATAAAATGGATGTCGTGGGTTCGAATCTTTGCCTCATCTCCTGCACTCCGCTTGATCCCCTTCCCTCCAACACACCCCTTCCCACTCACACCCCCAAACTCTGTTACCTGGGTATGGATGACACAGAAGTATAAAATCGTATTATTGTTCTCGATACGTACAAATTACAATAGTAGAGGTGCTGCATAAGTGTATTTCTTGAAATGGAAATGCCGTGTGGTTAGGGCCTCCCTTCGGGTAGACCTTTCGCCTGGTGCAAGTCTTTCGAGTTGACGCCACGTCGGCGACTTGCGTGTCGATGGGGATAAAATAAGGACAACACAACACCTAGTCTCTGAGCGGAGAAAATCTCCTACCCAGCCGGGAATCGAACCCGGGCCGCTAGGTATGATATTCCGTCGAGCTGACCACTCATCTACCAGGGGCGGACATTTCTTGTAATTGCGTGTATCTTATGAACTTTCATAACGATTTTATCTCCACGTCCTAAAATCGACGTTTCTCCGAGAGATCCTTAATGCACCGTTGCATCGAAATAGCGGAGTTTCGTAGCATATTTAGATTAAGTTTTCGTTCCATAGATCTAAAAAGTCAGGTGATTCTCGTGGGTGTGTAAATTCGAAAAACCGTGGAATAAAAAATAAAGGTTTTCAGTAAGTCGCGTCTTGCGGCTCTGAAACAGTGAAGAAAAGCACTTTTAACTGTCTACACCAAACCTGCATTCCGTTTATTGCTAAGGCGCATTTTTTTTATAAGTGGATGCGTCGAATTTGGATAATAAAGGTATCAGTAATAATATAGTCCAGATGTTAACTACTTCCATATTTTGTTCTTGGGGTATACTTTGTGTGCACAGTTCCATTTGTGTCAAAACGCTATAGATACAGCTCGGATCTACTTTAAAATATGTCGCAATTCTAGTTACACCTTACTGGAGTAAGCAAGCTTATAAGTATACATTACATTAATACTTGTTCCATAGCTCATGAATTATCCGTAATTATGCGGAACGTGTCATAAGTTTTCATTGCAGAAGTTTTATTTTTTAGCAGTTGTTACTTTACATTTAAAAAAATTATCTATTGGGCAGGAGGAGTTGTCGTTCAGAAATTATGTTAATTTGTTTTTAAATGTTAGTCGGCTATGTCAACCTTTTAATGGTGTTTGACAAACGACCAAAGACGTTTGTGGGAGCATAATTCATCCCTTTCTGTGCCAAAGTCAAATTTAACCCAAAATACTGAAGATCATCCATTCTTCTAGTGTTGTATCTATGCACTTCGCTATTATTTTTGAATCTGGATGAGTTATTAATAAAATTTCATAAGTGAATATACGTACTGTGAAACTGAATATCTCAAGTTCTTTAAATAAGTTTTCAGCGTGATCTTGGATGGACTCCAACTACTATTCTTAATTGTGGAGCCTTCATTATTCAGCAGGATCTGATTCATGTGAGAACGTTATTTCATATATAACTGAGAATTTATCGTTAGTACAACAAAGTGAAAATCCTTCCTTCAATCACACAAGACTTCAGCGTGACATGTCTTTAATAGAGCGTATATTCAGTTTGCTTCTATCAAGGCAGTCGCACCATAGACCATATGACGTGTCTTTAATAGAGCGTATGTTCAGTTTGCTTCTATCAAGCCAGTGGCACCATAGACCATATGACGTAAAGCAAGCGTTCCTGGCAGTAACTATTACGAATTTAATATTATTTGTACTACATTCTGGAAGGAAGTTCGTGGGGAGGCTGGTCTGTTGCGTAGCCGTATACCTTTCGCTAAAAGGTAGCGTTCAGTAGAGTTGGAGAAATCAAGGATATGTATATATAAAAAACAAGGTAGCTGTCTATTCGTGCCGCAAGTTATTCATAAACAGTAATGGGTGACGACCCATGTCTAGCTTACACACTTAATCGACAGACTACTCTCAGCGACTACTTGTTCTTGTGATTTATCTTAGGTTCATTCTGTTTATGTTCTACGAAAATCTGCTTGGTATTGCACAGAAGCAAATGCATCAGTTTCCAAGGTAACGATGCAAAAATGGCTGAGAGAGAGCTGTGGCCAAAGAAGTGGCCAATGTAAGGAGATATTTACCGACATTCTGTTACTTACGCAGCTGGGAGTCTATGATTATCCTAATTAGTTAAAAATGGGCGAATTATGCTTTTTCAAAGCTGCTTAACATTATCCAACCATTCTTAACGAAAAAATATACAGTCGTGAGAGAGGCAGTAAGCTGCGAGACGATTTGTAGTCCTGGCGGAAGCTAAGAGGCTGTTCTATCCCCACAATTCCTAACTAAAATGGTTCTTGAAACCTGCTAAGTGATTTATAGTTGACTGAGGAAATACAACATGGCAAATCAAAATAAAGAAAACAAAAGCGTTCAGGAAAATGTTATTAATTTATTTTTTGATGTAGCATGAAAGATGACCTATAAGTTTAAGAAAGTCATTTCAAATTGAAGGAGGGTCTGAATCAGAGGCTCAGACGGTTTTGCGACCGTGTTGGCTGCAGATTCCTTGACTTGCGCCATAGGGTGGTGGGGTTTCGGGTTCCGCTGAATAGGTCAGGAGTTCACTACACTCAGCTGGCGGCTACACGGGTAGCGGAGGCTATGTGGCATGGACTGGGCGGTTTTTTAGGTCAGAAGGTCTCGGGAAAGTACGGGGTGGGCTGCAATGTCAAAGGGTGCGTGGCAAATACAGGACGTGCTTGGATCAAGGAACAGACGGAATTATAGTTGTAAATTGTTGTAGTTGCGCTGGAAAAGTCCCTGACCTTCAAGCGCTAATAGAAAGCACAGAAGTTGATATCGTTATAGGTACAGAAAGCTGGCTAAAGCCTGAAATAAGTTCTGCAGAAATTTTTACGAAGTCTCAGACGGTGTTTAGGAAAGATAGATTAGGCAGAATTGGTGGTGGAGTGTTTGTGTCTGTCCGAAGTGGTTTATCTTGTAGTGAAGTCGAAGTAGATACTCCGTGCGAATTGGTATGGGTGGAGGTTATACTTAACAGCCGAATTAAGTTAATAATTGGCTCCTTCTACCGACCCCCAGACTCCGATGATACAGTTGCGGAACAGTTCAGAGAAAGTTTGAGTCTCGTAACAAATAAATACCCCACTCATACGGTTATAGTTGGTGGGGACTTCAACCTAAACTCAGTATGTTGGCAAAAATACTTGTTCAAAACTGGTGGTAGGCAGAAAACGTCTTCCGAGATTGTCCTAAATGCTTTCTCCGAAAATTATTTCGAGCAGTTAGTCCACGAACCCACGCGAATTGTAAATGGTTGCGAAAACGCACTTGACCTCTTAGCCACAAACAATCCAGAGCTGATAGAGAGCATCATGACTGATACATGGATTAGTGATCACAAGGTCGTTGTAGCTAGGTTCAATACAGTTTCTTCCAAATCCATCAGAAACAAACGCAAAATAATTTTATTTAAAAAAGCGGATAAAGTGTCATTAGAAGCCTTCCTAAAAGACAATTTCCATTCCTTCCGAACTGACTATGCAAATGTAGACGAGATGTGGCTCAAATTCAAAGATATAGTAGCAACAGCAATTGAGAGATTCATACCTCATAAATTGGTAAGAGATGGAACGGATCCCCCGTGGTACACAAAAAAGGTCCGAACGCTGTTGCCGAAGCAACGGAAAAAGCATGCGAAGTTCAGAAGAACGCGAAATCCCGAAGATGGGCTAAAATTTACAGACGCGCGAAATTTGGCACGGACTTCGATGCGAAATGCCTTCAATAGATCCACAACGAAACGTTGTCTCGAAATTTGGTAGAAAATCCAAAGAAATTCTGGTCGAATGTAAAGTACACAAACGGCAAAACGCAGTCAATACCTTCGCTGCGCAGTGCCGATGGTACTGTTACCGACGACTGTGCCGCTAAAGCGGAGTTATTAAACGCAGTTTTCCGAAATTCCTTCACCAGGGAAGACGAATGGAATATTCCAGAATTTGAAACACGAACATCTGCTAGCATGAGTTTCTTAGAAGTAGATACCTTAGGGGTTGCGAAGCAACTCAAATCGCTTGATACGGGCAAGTCTTCAGGTCCAGATTGTATACTGATTAGGTTCCTTTCAGATTACGCTGATACTATAGCTCCCTACTTAGCACTCATATACAACCGCTCGCTCACCGATAGATCTGTACCTACAGATTGGAAAATTGCGCAGGTCACACCAGTGTTTAAGAAGGGTAGTAGGAGTAATCCATTTAACTACAAACCTATATCATTGACGTCAGTTTGCAGTAGGGTTTTGGAGCATATACTGTATTCAAACATTATGAATCACCTCGAAGGGAACGATCTATTGACACGTAATCAGCATGGCTTCAGAAAACATCGCTCTTGTGCAACGCAGCTAGCTCTTTATTCGCACGAAGTAATGGCCGCTATCGACAGGGGATCTCAAGTCGATTCCGTATTTCTAGATTTCCGGAAAGCTTTTGACACCGTTCCTCACAAGCGACTTCTAATCAAGCTGCGGACCTATGGGGTATCGTCTCAGTTGTGCGACTGGATTCGTGATTTCCTGTCAGGAAGATCGCAGTTCGTAGTAATAGACGGCAAATCATTGAGTAAAACTGAAGTGATATCAGGTGTTCCCCAGGGAAGCGTCCTGGGACCTCTGCTGTTCCTGATCTATATAAATGACCTGGCTGACAATCTGAGCAGTTCTCTTAGACTGTTCGCAGATGATGCTGTAATTTACCGTCTAGTAAGGTCATCCGAAGACCAGTATCAGTTGCAAAGCGATTTAGAAAAGATTGCTGTATGGTGTGTCAGGTGGCAGTAGACGCTAAATAACGAAAAGTGTGAGACGATCCACATGAATGCCAAAAGAAATCCGTTGGAATTCGATTACTTGATAAATAGTACAATTCTCAAGGCTATCAATTCAACTAAGTACCTGGGTGTTAAAATTACGAACAACTTCAGTTGGAAGGACCACATAAATAATATTAGGGGAAGGCGAGTCAAAGGTTGCGTTTCATTGGCAGGACACTTAGAAGATGCAACAAGTCCACTAAAGAGACAGCTTACACGACACTCGTTCGTCCTCTGTTAGAATATTGCTGCGCGGTGTGGGATCCTTACCAGGTGGGATTGACGGAGGACATCGAAAGGGTGCAAAAAAGGGCAGCTCGTTTTGTATTATCACGTAATAGGGGAGAGAGTGTGGCAGATATGATACGTGAATTGGGATGGAAGTCATTACAGCAAAGACGTTTTTCGTCGCTGCGAGACCTTTTTACGAAATTTCAGTCACCAACTTTCTCTTCCGAATAGGTAGGAATGATCATCAAAATAAAATAAGAGAAATCAGAGCTCGAACAGAAAGGTGTAGGTGTTCGTTTTTCCCGCGCCCTGTTCGGGAGTGGAATAGTAGAGAGATAGTATGATTGTGGTTCGATGAACCCTCTGCCAAGCACTTAAATGTGAATTGCAGAGTAGTCATGCATCTAGATGTAGATTACAGAAGAAATTAAGCATGTGGCAGCTGTTACCACTGTTAAAAATTTCTCACACTTTGCTCTTCATAGCAGAGTGCTTGGATCTAGGCTGCGATGTAATACTTACAATAGTGAAGAAACTACGAGGGGCAGTCGAAAAGTTTCTAGCCCTAGATAGTTACCGTAATATGTATTGTGGTCTTCAGTCCTGAGACTGGTTTGATGCAGCTTTCCATGCTACTCTATCCTGTGCAAGCTTCATCATCTCCCAGTACCTACTGCAACCTACATCCTTCTGAATCTGCTTAGTGTATTCATCTCTTGGTCCCCCTCTACGATTTTTACCCTCCATGCTGCCCTCCAATGCTTAATTTGTGATTCCTTGATGCCTCAGGACATGTCCTACCAACCGATCCCTTCTTCTAGTCAAGTTGTGCCACAAACTCCTCTTCTCCCCAATTCTATTCAATACCTCCTCATTAGTTATGTGATCGACCCATCTAATCTTCAGCATTCTTCTGTAGCACCACATTTCGAAAGCTTCTATTCTCTTCGTGTCCAAACTATTTATCGCCCATGTTTCACTCCCATACATGGCTACACCCCAAACAAATACTTTCAGAAACGATTTCCTGGCACTTAAATCTATATTCGATGTTAACAAATTATCTTCTTCAGAAACGCTTTCCTTGCCGTTGCCAGTCTACATTTTATATCCTCTCTACTTCGACCATCAGCAGTTATTTTGCTCCCCATATAGCAAAACTCCTTTACTACTTTAAGTGTATCATTTCCCAATCAAATTCCCTCAGCATCACCCAACTTAATTCGACTACATTACATTATCCTCGTTTTGCTTTTGTTGATGTTCATTTTATATCCTCCTTTCAAGACACTGTCCATTTCGTTCAACTGCTCTTCCAGGTCCTTTGCTCTCTCTGACGGAATTACAATGTCATCGGCGAACCTCAAAGTTTTTATTTCTTCTCCATGGATTTTAATACCTACTCCGATTTTTTTTTTTTTTGTTTCCTTTACTGTTTGCTCAATGTACAGATTGAATAACATCGGGGAGAGGCTACAACCCTGTCTCACTCCCTTCCCAACCACTGCTTCCCTTTCATGTCCCTCGACTCTTATTACTGCCATCTGGTTTCTGTACAAATTGTAAATAGCCTTTCGCTCCCTGTATTTTACCGCTGCCACCTTTAGAATTTGAAAGAGAGTATTCCAGCCAACATTGCCAAAGCTTTCTCTAAGTCTACAAAAGCTAGAAACGTAGGTTTGCCTTTCCTTAGTCTTTCTTCTAAGATAAGTCGTAATGTCAGTATTGTCTCACGTGTTCCAATATTTCTACGGAATCCAAACTGATCTTCCCCGATGTCGGCTTCTACCAGTTTTTCCATTGGTCTGTAAAGAACTCATGTTAGTGTTTTGCAGCCGTGACTTATTAAACTGATAGTTCGGTAATTTTCACACCTGTCAACACCTGCGTTCTTTGGGATTTCAATTATTATATTCTTCTTGCAGTCTGTGAGGATATTTCGCCGTAATATATGCAAATATAATTTCGCAACTCCGGTTTCGCTAGTTTTGCCGCTAGGATGCTGAATGACGAACTTTGAGAAAATCGAGAACCGTGCTGTGATGGAATATCGTCATTTGAAAGGAATAGCGCCCAAGGAAATTGCGGAGGACATGACGAATACACTTAAGGACGGTGCTTCGTCTTACGCAACAGTGGAAAAACTGGGTGTCCGACTTCAAACGTGGGTGATGGGCCAATAAGCGTAAGGCCTGACACGGTTCCCACTGACGAAACAGTGACTGCAATTCACGATACGATTTTGCAGGGTCGTCGAACAACTTTGCAGCACATTAAAACCACATTTGGAATTTCCCATGGGCATGCTCATGACATTGTGGATATTTTGGGAATGTGGAAAGTTTCATCTCCGTGAGTCCGAAAGACTAGAACGCACTTCAGAGACGGGAGCTTGTGCAGTGTTGTGAGCAAATCGTCCGCCAATTTTAAGTGGCTGGAGACGGCTTTCTAGCAAGGTATGTGACAAAGGCCGAAACGTGGGCTCACCACTTTGATCCTGAGACAAAACAACGGTCACAACAATGGAAACATCTTTCATCCCCTATGCCCCAAAAAAATTCCTGGTGCAGAAATCAGCCGGTAAGCTGATGACATCGGTCTTCTGGGATAGGTAATTATGGTAGATTACTTGCAAGAGGGTGTAACTATCAATGCATCGTACTATTGCACCCTCCTGCGCCGTTTGCGAGAAGAAAGAAAGAAAGAAAGAAAGAAAGCCGCAGAAAATTGGCGCGAAGAGTTCCTTTGCACCAGGACAACGCACTGCCGCACAAAGCTCTCGCAACACTGGAAACTCTACGTGACCACGGTTTCCACTTGTTACGTCATCCGCCACATTCTTCAGATTTGACTCCATCAGACCTTTTTCTTTTCCCAAACCTAAAAAAAACTAACGATTTGACAATTGTGATGGAGTGATGGAAGTTGTGAACGCTTGGTTTGACTTGAAATCGAAGACCTTTTGTTTGAATGGTTTGCAGAAGTTATGAGCTTGCCTGCTAGTGTACTAGTGTACACGGGTATTATATTAAAAAAAAACAAGTCGGTGTTATGAAATTTCTGTCACTCTTTATTTGTTAGGGTAGAAACTTTTCGACTTTTAATTATTAAAAGTCCATGGGACAAACCCACTAAAGAGACAGCGTACATTACACGTGTCCGTCCTCTGCTGGAATATTGCTGCACAGTTTGGTATCCTTACCAGGTAGGATTGACGGAGGACATCTAAAAAGTGTTACTGCGCAGTAGGGGTGAGTGTGTCACTGATATGACACACGAGTTCATGTGGAAGTCATTGAAACAAAGGCAGTTTTATTTCCGGCGGGATCTGTTTACGAAATTTCAATCACCGACTTCGAATGAAAATACTTTGACACCCACCTACGTAGGGAGAAATGATCATCATAATAAAATAAGAGAAATCAGAGCTGAAACGGGAAAATTTAGGTACTCCTTTCCCCAAGTTCCATTCGAGAGTGGAAAGGTAGAGAAGTGGTATGAAAATGGTTCGATGAACCCTTTGGTAGGCACTGAATTGCAGAGTAACCATGTAGATGTAGAACTCTATTGCTCTACTCATCGCTCGACGAGTCACATACACATCTGCAGTCTTTAAATGTCTCCAGAAACTCGGTCCTTAAAGTTTCGTTCGTCTCGCATCCCGTCATGTATATTAGAATAGTATTTAAGATCGCGCGTAGTGACAAAACGAGAACTTCTGTTGGGAGTTGGGAAGACAGCGCTACATGCGACACAGTTTGTTGAGCGGAGTGGTGGTCTTGCGGGAGGGGGAGGAGGATCTGTGGGGTGGTCCTACCAGCATGACATTGTGACAAGGAAACTGTTCGTCGGTCAGCCGACGGAAGTGCTTAAACACTATTTTTCGGCCGCCTGGTACGTGTGTAGTGCCCGTAATTGATTAAAATAAAATTTAACAGACGACATGCTGTACTACAGCTTCGAGAAGCTAAATTGCCGTATTTGAGATGTTTATGAGTTAAAACTTGAATACTACGGAAATGATGGCTCAGACTGAGATTTCGATACCGCCTGTCGGCTTTGAGCGCTGACGTAGCGGGTGATGTCTCACGTTAGCGGAGCGTTGTTTTGTCACGCTTCGAGGTTGACGGAGTCGTCGATCTCGGTATCACCTACGGCGCCAGTAGTGTCAGGTGATGCCATGTTCGTAGTTTGTACTGGTTTGTGCTGTGGGCACGTTGTTTCATCTGCAAGTTTAGCTACGTGAGCAAAGAAACGCGCTTGTGTTAATAACCAGAGTTTAAACCACTGGTAGTCCGTCGCCAGGTCGCGCGATCTGTTATCAGATAACACGTGTGTGGAGAAAATCGCAGATCGTAGCGATCTCTCGCTGATCGCTTTGAATTCCGAAACAATCTGATGAAGCGTGGCAATATGGTTGCGACTTATTTTTTTCGAGTTTAAGCGAGACATGGCAGCGTTTCTTTTCCTTAACACGAAAATGTCTGTGTGATCGTGTGTCGAACTACCTTGTGTGACAAAATACCGTCAGATTAGAATCTCTAATAAGTACTCCGAATCCAGAACGATGGAATTCATGTCCTGGTCAGGCTCAAATTTTCATGTCTCACTAGTTGATTATATCTATACCTAGTACAGAGTCACGAAAAGACCTCCCATACTTCGGTTAGTTACAAACAAATACTATGACATTTTACGTTACTTGGGTTTACAAATTATGTTGTCTGGTAAGTAGCGTTCTCAATTTTTGACACATTGACGAAGCCTCCGCGGAAGTTGTCACTAGTTGTGTCGTTTCCGGTTGAATGGCAGCCACTTAGAGTAATTGCCTCCCTACATACTTGTAGGGTTGTGCGTAGACTTTTTTACGCTTTAGCCATTACGTGTTCGCAATTAGAACATTCACAAGGTGATAAATCAGGTGACTTTAGAGATCAAGGCGATGTCTCCTAGCAAAGAGAGAAGACGTTGAGGCCACAATTCCTTCTTTCACAGTAAGCCGAGAAATGTGAAATGTGGCTCCATATTGTTTGCAACCAGACCTTTCTCTCTTCATGTCCCCCCCCGCCACCCCTAAAACAAAGTGGTTTAACCTAAGCGCCTATCACACGACAGTAGATATTTCAGTTAACTGTCTCAATTACGCCACTTTGTCCAAAAAAGAATTTATACTTCTACTCGAATAGTCTCTATATCTGGAACAGAATTATGTCGCCCAAGTTCGAACCGAATGCGAAATGCTCTCTGAATAGTAACCACAATATTACCATTATGAACATACTCCTCCATGATAAATGAATGATGCTCATGTAGTGAACACACTGATAGTGGCAGCTATCAATCGATACTTCCTCCACATCAATAGCTCCACCACAACTCACAGAATGGCTTCTCCAAATACAGGAGGTCTACCAGATGCAGTACAATTGAACTCAAGTGAAATTGCAATCTGCGAATAATTTTCTTACCAGAGGGTGTTAATAAATTAGTACACAAAAGTAACCTTCAATTGTGAAAACGTCAAATAACTTACAGAAATGTTTGACACAGCACTCAGTGCTGTATATGTTCAAGTTTTATTCCCACCCAACACTGTTCATGATGTTCTCCATAGGTGACACAAGTGAGTTTATTCCAACAGTCGTAATAGAATCATAGGTACAGAGCAAGTAGTATCATTGTGTTCTGGCGCAAAGAGCATTTTCCGAGTAAAATTTCCAGGTTGCAAACCAAGGATCTAATTACATACTTCCTCAACCAAAAGCTCTCATTGATCCATACCAAAGAAACAAAATTCTATGTAAATAGAATGAAAACAAAAACAAAATTTGACTATTTAAAAACTTAGAAAATTACAGTAAAGAAAATTTTAATTTAATTAAAAGAACAACAAAAATTTTCAGTTCAAGCATCTTTTCTTTTTTGTACCACAAAATGTAATCCTACAATTTTTATCTAGTTATTGTCATTTGCAAAGATTTTATAATATCGATCTGGAAGAGTAATTTTTATATTTTCAGCTAAAAGCAATAAACATTTTCTCCAAATTTAATTTTTAAAACTTTATGATCTATGATTTGCTTTTTAAGTCATGATAATTCAGTGAATACATCTGAACAATCATCTCTATAGTTGTAAGTTCAGTTAACAGCTTTTCAGTGCTACCATTCCTAGAAATTTTTAATAATATAGAAAAAAATTAAGAATGAGAAATTGAAAAAATGTTTACCAAACATTTTCCAAATGCTTGGAGAATGTTTTAATCTTTGAAAACAACTGAAGTTTTCAGTTTTTATCTTCTCTAGTTTCCTGAGTATATTTCAAATGGAGATGAAGATGTGAAGTCAAAAGATATTTAACTTTTCTAATTTTTCACTCATTTGCTTAATCATAGCTAACACTTGGTTCAAGAATCATAAAGGAAGGTTGTATACATGGAAGAATCCTGGAGATACTAAAAGGTATCCGATAGATTATATAATGGTAAGACAGAGATTTAGGAATCAGGTTTTAAATTGTAGGACTTTTTCAGGGGCAGATGTGGACTCTGACCACAATCTATTGGTTATGACCTGTAGGTTAAAACTGAAGAAACTGCAAAAAGGTGGGAATTCAAGGACATGGGATCTGGATAAGCTGAAAGAACCAGAGGTTGTACAGAGTTTCAAGGAGAGCATAAGGGAACAACTGACAGCCTGACAGCAATGGGGGAAAGAAACAAAGTAGAAGAAGAACGGGTAGCTCTGAGGGATGAAGTAGTGAAGGCAGCAGAGGATAAAGTAGGTAAAAAGACGAGGGCTGCTAGAAATCCTTGGGTAACAGAAGAAATATTGAATTTAATTGATGAAACGAGAAAATATAAAAAATGCACTAAATGAAGCAGGCAAAAAGGAATTCAAACGTCTCAAAAATGAGATCGACAGGAAGTGCAAAATGGATAAGCAGGGATGGCTAGAGGACAAATGTAAGGATGTAGAGGCTTATCTCGCTAGGGGTAAGATAGATACTTCCTACAGGAAAATTAAAGAGACCTTTGGAGGTAAGAGAACCACTTGTATGAATATCAAGAGCTCAAATGGCAACCCAGTTCTAAGCAATGAAGGGAAGGCAGAAAGGTGGAAGGAGTATATAGAAGGTTTATACAAGGGCGACGTACTTGAGGACAATATTATGGAAATGGAAGAGGATGTAGATGAAGACGAAATGGGAGATACGATACTCCGTGAAGAATTTGACAGAGCACTGAAAGACCTGAGTCGAAACAAGGCCCCGGGAACAGACAACATTCCATTAGAACTACTGACGGCCTTGGGAGCAAGATGTATGAGACAGGCGAAATACCCTCACACTTCAAGAAGAATATAATAATTCCAATCCCAAAGCAAGCAGGTGTTGACAGATGTGAAAATTACCGAACTATCAGTTTAATAAGTTACAGCTGCAAAATACTAACGCGAGTTCTTTACAGACGAATGGAAAAACTGGTAGGTGCGGACCTCGGGGAGGATCAGTTTGGGTTCTGTAGAAATGTTAGAACATGTGAGGCTATACTGACCTTATGACTTATCTTAGAAGAAAGATTAAGAAAAGGCCAACCTACGTTTCTAGCATTTCGACAATGTTGACTGGAATACTCTCTTTCAAATTATAAAGGTGGCAGGGGTAAAGTACAGGGAGCGAAAGGCTATTTATAATTTGTACAGAAACCAGATGGCAGTTACAAGAGTCGAGGGGTATGAAAGGGAAGCAGTGGTTGGGAAGGGAGTGAGACAGGGTTGTAGTCTCTCCCCGATGTTATTGAATCTGTATATTGAACAAGCATTAAAGCAAACAAAAGAAAAATTCGGAGTAGGTATTAAACTTCATGGAGAAGAAATAAAAACTTTGAGGTTCGCCGATGATATTGTAATTCTGTCAGAGACAGCAAAGGACTTGGAACAGCAGTTGAACGGAATGGATAGTGTCTTGAAAGGAGGATATAAGATGAACATCAACAAAAGCAAAGCGAGGATAATGGAATGTAGTCAAATTAAATCGGGTGATGCTGAGGGAATTAGATTAGGAAGTGAGACACTTAAAGTAGTAAGAGTTTTGCTATTTAGGAAGTAAAATAACTGATGATGGTCGAAGTAGAGAGGATATAAAATGTAGACTGGCAATGGCAAGGAAAGCGTTTCTGAAGAAGATAATTTGTTAACATCAAATATAGATTTGTCAGGAAATCGTTTCTGAAAATATTTGTTTGGAGTGTAGCCATGTATGGGAGTGAAACATAAATAGTTTGGACACGAATAGAATAGAAGCTTTCAAAATGTGGTGCTACAGAAGAATGCTGAAGATTAGATGGGTCGATCACATAACTAATGAGGAGGTATTGAATAGAATTGGGGAGAAGAGGAGTTTGTGGCACAACTTGACGTGAAGAAGAGACCGGTTGGTAGGACATGTTCTGAGGCATCAAGGGATCAGCAATTTAGTATTGGAGGACAGCATGGAGGGTAAAAATCGTAGAGGGAGGCCAAGAGACGAATACACTAAGCAGATTGAGAAGGATGTAGGTTGCAGTAGGTACTGGGAGATGAAGAAGCTTGCACAGGATAGAGTAGCATGGAGAGCTGCATCAAACCAGTCTCAGGACTGAAGACAACTACTACTACTTAATTAAAAAAATTTAGTAAGAATTCTCTGTTGTGAATCAAAGGTTAAATTCGTTTTATTATAAATAACAACATAAGAAATTGTATCTTTTGAACATTTTCATTAAACAATGGCTATAATTCCCTTGTCGTTTTTTGACTAGTTAAAACATTTATTCTTCGTGATATATTACTTACATAAATAGTTTAATTTTGATTAAAATGGAATAGACTTACATTTACATCATTACTTAATTTAGTTATTCCTTGGAAACCTCTAAAATAATAATAAACTTTTAAGAAGCTATTTGCTGCATCAAGATTGCATAGTACTTGGGGAAAAACTTCATTTCTTTCATTTTTAACATACATATTGTGTAATTTAACGTGATCGAATAAAGAAGAATTAAGTAACTGATTATTTCTTGTATTAGCTTGGAAAACAATAAAAATAGTCAGTCATAGAAAATTTTGTAGAATTTTTATAATTACTAACATCTAGTTCAAAATGTCTTTTTCCCTGTAAATCAGCAAATTCAGTCGTCTGAAGTTCGAAGAAAGAAAGTAGAATTTTTGAATTTTTAAGTGTTTCTTAAGCTAATTCAAATTTCTGGTTCTATTTAACAACAGGAACAGGAATTTCCATACTTTCCACAACAATTGTATATTCTTGTGGAAGTGTAGAATTATCAGCTTCTGTTTCCAACAAAAAATAGAATCTTCTTTTCTCAAACTCCAAATAAAAATTACAGTTAAATCCCCTTTAAACATAATTTGTTAGTAATCTTTAAAAAATCCACCAAATAATTAGAATGGATAAAGAATTTCATTTTGTTTCCTTTTAATTTTGCCATTGTTAAGAATGTCCTTTCATATTTATTTGAAAGAGAAGTTAAAAGAGTAAGACTGAAGAAGAGATAAATGATGTTAGGTTCTAGATATAATATTTTTCTTTTTAATTGTAATAACATCAAATAAATTAAAAAGATATTGATCAATTAGTTTAATATTAGGTTTCCAGAAATATCAGTTCCATCTGTGTGAATAACATCAAAAGTCATATAAAGTAGTGAAAAATTAGGATGAATCCAACCATCAACAACATTAATTATAGTTTCTTGTTAGGAACATTTAAATAATTTTTTGTTTTCTCATTAACAGGAACTGACTAAAATTGATAACTTTCGATTTAGTTCATGATTTATTACGGAAAATTTTTAATTCTTTTCTAAAACAGCTGTTATTTAAGCGCCTTTGAGTCACTCAAACTATCATTTTCATCAGTTTCAGTTATTTCTAAATTTTCTAAAGTTATTTTAAATTGGAATTTTTGTAGGATGCTTTGGTTCATAAACTATTGGTCCACCAAATTCAGAATTAGGTTTTAATGAAGCAATAATATTAGTTTCTCAATCAAAATGATCATTATGTTTAACAAACATTTTGTCTGTCAAATTAAAATTTACATTAATTCATTCAAATGGAATAATTTTAGGATCATCTTTAGCAACAACTTTTTATTAGGTTCTATAATGTGATTGCTAAATCCTAGAAAACTTCAATATTGTATCCATGTATAATTTCTAACTTGCAATAAAGAATCTATTTAAAATTTTAACTTCTGTAATAAGCATATTTGGATTTTTTAAAGAATGTTTTTTCAATTTTTGAAACTATATTCACCAATAGGAATTTTTATTCTTTCTCTGTCACAGTAAAATTTACTATTTTTTGATGAAATTGAAGTCCAATTAAAACCAACTAGTAAAACGTTTTTATAAGTTTTTCTTATTGGAACAGTTAATCGTTTTTCAGAACAGGACATGGTAAACCTCTACCAAATTCTATTCTAGGTCTGAGTGGTTGTTGAAAAACATCATTAACTGATTATTTCATTTTAGCACCAGAGGGTTAAATTAGAAAAATTAATCATGTGTGTGTCCAGAAAGTTTAGATCACTCAAGATATCAAGAATCTGTATAAAGATGCGAAAAAAAGTGAATTAAAAATTACTACAAATTTGTTTTTATTGAAAATGATAATGAAATTATTCCATTAGAAGAATGTGAAGATAATTCAGTTGTAGATTTTCATCATTTCGTTCTTGAAAATACAGATACACTTAGCAAATATTTTACTGGAGGAAGACATAAAGGAATATATCAGACATATTCAAAAATACCAAAACAATAAGTTACATATAATGTTAATTTTTTAAATATTTTAGACAATATGATACTACTGAAATCACATATGTCATTAACTTGTTACTAGTGATTTAGTGTTCGATCATTTAAAAAGTTTACACAGTAAATGTTGGGATAAAGTTAAATTTTTAAACATTGAACATAAACATTGAATGTAAATGTAAAATAAAAATGACTATCATATTTTTAATCTTAATAAATGTTTGCAAAATACTACCTAGAATTGTTGAAACAGCAAACGAAATACAAAGTAAAAGTGCAGTTACAAGAAGAGTAAGAAAGGGAAAAACAATTGGGAACAGCATATGAGAAAAGTAAGAAAGACCAACCAGTTATTGACACAATAGAAAAAGCTAACTGAAGAATTTAAGGATTAAAGGGAAATATTTTAAAAGAAGTTGAAGAAAATAAAATGTTGGAATACAAATGATTCCTTACAATCAACATTATTTAAAAGAATTTAACGATATATGAAGTCCATAGTGTGACTATTCTTTAAATTAGTTAGAAATACAAGCTTTATTGAGTAATTATATAGAAGAAAGCCCACCCAGCTAGCCATAAAGTCTAATGCACTGCTTTCTGAACAGGAAGGAATGCCGGTCCCTAGCACAAATCCACCTGGTGGGGATCCAAAAAAAAAAAAAGTTCAAATGTGTGTGAAATCTTATTGGACTTAACTGCTAAGGTCATCAGTCCCTAAGCTTACACATTACTTTACCTAAATTATCCTAAGGACAACACACACACACACACACACACACACACACACACACACACACACACACACACACACACACACACACACACACACACAGGAAGATTCGAACCTCCGCTGGGACCACCCGCAACAGTCCATGACTGAAGTGCCTTAGACCGCCTCTCCATCATTTCTGGGTCCTCAGATCAATAAATAAATACATACATACATATATACATGGAGAAGAAAGAATATTAAAAGAAAAATAGAATTTATCAGTCATAGTGAGGCTACTTGAGATGTTAGCATTTTTAAATATATTAGTAAATTACCAACAGAATTCAAGGCTGTCACATTTAAGACTGATGAAAAAGAATATGAAGTGACAGATGGATTAATGAAACTTGTAACCAGAAAACAAATAACTACAGATATTTAGGAACAGAGGTGATAAAGGAATTAATGGACGACATGAAGCACATTAAGAATGTGATATAATCTTATAGAAATAATAAAGAATTAGAAAAAAAGCATGAAACTGATAAACTTAAATTAGTTGCAAAATTAAAAATGCATGCAAGTGTGTTTCATTAGGTGAAAAACTTGCTGCAACTACAGTTAGAGGAATTATTTATGAAGAACGAAAATTAGGACTGGGTTTAGCAGTTGATAAAACGGGATGGGGTTCATAAAAATTCCTTACTATTTTTTAATCTCTATAAATGAATTACTGGTCGATTATTTATATTTCGCTACCAAGTGGCAAAACTAAAGGAAATTTAAGTTAACTGACAGTAATGAGCAATTAAATATTATCGGACCAGTTGTAATAGATGTTCAAAAAAGAAAGGAAAAAACTGGTGGAAATTTAGCTATTTCATTAACTATTCCCCTTGTGCAAAAGATAGTTTAATATTTAACAAACAAAAACATGAAGCAGGATTTTTACCATTATTATTAGCTGTAGTACCTTATTTAGCAACAAATGGTTCACTTGCTGATGGAGCTGCAGTAATTTCAAATGCACTTATTAATAAAAAAAGATGATAAAGAATTAGAAGAACATAATAAGCATGATTTGGAAATGGAAAAGGAGAAAAAACTTTAAAAAATTAAAATGTAATAAGCCTTTATCTAATTTTGACGTAGAATAATTAGTAAAAAAGTTAAAAATTTATCACTTTCGTGGCCTCTTTCATGTTTGATGAAATACCTAATGAACCAAAACATTTAGAATGTGGAATAGTAAATATAGATGCTTCTGATCATGTTGTTACTCATTGGATTGCTTATTATAAAAATAAAGATATAAAATTTGTTTTTGATTCATATGGAGGAAAAATAATTTATACTAAAATATCGAAAGAATATAAAATTTTGAATCGGTAATTTGTTGGCATTTGTATTTTTTTAAACTATTATGCATGAATTATAAGTTGAATGTTATTTTAAATTTTGTAAATGGATACTTTTGGAAATAAACTCTATAGTGATTTAGGAAAAATAAGATTTTCAATCATTACATCTAAAAAATAATGAATTAATTTCAAAAATAAAAAATATTCAATCAGGTATAGACTCAAAAATAATTAATGTAATTAAACAATTTCGGAAAGAATTAATAACGTTTTTAAAGCAGCTGCATATTATATTGATTTTAAAAGTAGTTTCAAAAGTACATTGTGTTCATTAACATATAATTTTAAATTATCTATATAAAATAAGGATGAACCAGATTTTTCCCCTTCACATTTCTTCCATTTCATTTAATAGTTTGTTTATTGAGTTTCGATAATCTTCTGAATTAGTTGTTCTTAGTAAAACTAGATTATTTTTATATATAATTCTTGTAATCCATCTTGTCATTTAAACTTAAAATGATATTTCATACTAACTTAATTGATCTTCTTTGAATTAAAATGTTCTTTATTTTGTGTATTATTACTTCTTTGATTAAAAAATTGTTATGGTTCCACAATCTTATCATTCTTTATTCTTGATGTAATAGTACCTTTTCTATAAATTCGTTTATGTGATTTGAAAAAATCCTCATCTTGAAAATTAAATCTGTTAAATTTTTTTGATAATTTATTTCCTTAAATTTTTCTACTAGAAGGTTTTGAAAATAGTACTTATCATCATTATTAATATACTTCTCAGATCTGTTAATAAGCTTGATTAATTATTAAGATAAGTATAATTTTCAAATTATTCATTTTACATATTTAATGAAGATTAGTTAAAGATCATTTACTCAGATCGTTATTATTAATTTTATCTTCAGTTCTTTTGATAAGATCAATTACATGACTGTTCAGAGTATTTTATTTTTTTCGATTTACAGACTGGATGATTTTCTTTTAAAGATTTTTATTCAGTTTGTTATTGTTATTATTTTTAATATCGCCAACAGGATTTGCAATAATATAAATTAATTTATGTTTATTAGGTCTTGAATAAGTTTTAAAATGTTCTGGTTTAGCTATTGATCAAAGTTATATTTAAGTTCTCTCTTCTTTATTTATTTGTTCATTTTTTCCTATTAAAATAATAAATTACAACACATATTCCCTAGTTAAATATGAGTAGCCATTTTCTTTACAATAATTTTCTAAATCCTTATAACTCAATCCAAACTTTCCTTTACAATAATTTTCTACGTTTTTAAATGATCTTTATCACTTTTGTTTCTATTGTTTTTATGTAAAATGAAATGATTTTTATGTCTTATTTAAAATGTTTACTGTTTACTGTTATAAAGTACATTTGAGATTTTTTGTTTGATGGTTCTTATTTATAAAGAATAAATATCATTTTTGTAAATTCTTTAATGAGGAAATAAGAATTCGGTTTTCGCGATGTAGGAAAATGACTTTTTGGTTGGGGAAAACTGCAAAATTTTTCTTGATTTGCAATCTGGAAATTTTACTCGAAAAAGCTCTTTGTGCCACAACTCTTAGTTGTGCCTCTATAGTCTCCATAGTGATATTTATAGTTTTGTGAATCCAAATGTCCGACTACAGTTCAGAGACAATTTAGGACTAAGTAACAGAAGCCACCACCTCTATGACACTGTTATTAATTGGTACAATAGTTTCACAAAAATTGGATGTTTATCATATAGAATGACGGGTTAGAGTAGGCTGGCAGTCAGATCTAGTAATGGAACAAGTTTGGCAGTTTTACATTCTTAGTCTGGGTAAGTCAACGAGATGTGTCCACTGATAATTGCATATTCCTAGTGTTACAGTGTGGGAAGTACCATTGAAACGCCTGTCCTTCAAACCCTACAAATTGGAATTGTTGCTATCTCTATGGGAAAGTGCCAAAGAAAAACGCGTTGAATTTTGTGTAGAAATATCTAAAACTCCAAACTGAAGATGATTTTATTAATCAAATGGTGTTAAATGACAATGACATCTTTGGTTCCCACAGTAAACTGTCTCTGAACTGTCGCAGCGGATTTGGAATCACGAAACAATAAAAAACCAGTGCACATTATCTGCAGCGTTACATGAATTCATGATAGTTGTAACTCATTCATCAATGCTGCCTAGTGGGAACTTCTGTTTAGGAGGGAATAAAATTTAAGGATAAATCACTTTCAGTGCTGTTTAGTCTTTTCACATTTAAATGTTAGTTTTGTGTAACTACTTTATAAACAACCTGTATTTAACACAGCTCTTGGTAGTGAGAAATGTTTCTTTCGACATGCAAAATAAAACAGCTAATAACTACATACATGTACACAGTAAATAATATTTCCCAATATTTCCTAATGCACAATAACATTCATTACAAAGGTGTGAGATTGTGAGGTTGCACAATAATATTGAGAGTATGAAAAACAATTACAATACACTGTGTGTCCCAGAAGTGTTGTGGTTGTTTGGGGTAGTATTGACAGTCTGCCTTACTGTCTCTCACGTGCTACACTATCTGGGCACCTTTGTATTCGATATTTGGTGCACTGAGTCCTACTAATGAATGCCGGCATTGAAAGACTTGTAGGCAGATAATTACAACGTCAGAAATTTAGAATAATTGATACGAGGTTTTAGTCGCGAAATACAGGTAACGGTATCCCACAATAAATAATGAAAATATCAAAAAAATTTAATTAATGCAAAGTTGTTATTAGAAGCATAGAGTGTATTTGTTTTAACGTGAGACATCTAAATATCCCGAAATCAACGCAGGTCTAGGTGAAAAGTTGATTTAGTAAATAGACATCTGTCTGTTCTACAACTGGCCAACTGTTAACCACAACACCTACGTGGTCGGGGTCTGTGTTATATTTCGAGATGGAAATGTCTCATTTTGTTGTAAATCCGGATTCTGAGCTAAAAAACCAGTCCTTGTGACTCGTGGTAGATGGCACTGTAATAGATACATATCAAGTGTTCTTGTTTATGCTATTTAAAACCGACACATTTTGTTCAACATTTCATTTGAGGTGTATATGTAAGCTATCGGAGAAAGACGAAAGTAATGAGAAGTAGTAGAAATGAGAACAGCGAGAAACTTAACATCAGGATTGATGGTCACGAAGTCAATGAAGTTTATGAATTCTGCTACCTAGGCAGTAAAATAACCAATGACGGACTGAGCAAGGAGGACATCAAAAGCAGACTCGCTATGGTAAAAAAGGCATTTCTGGCCAAGAGAAGTCTACTAATATCAAATACCGGCCTTAATTTGAGGAAGAAATTTCTGAGGATGTACGTCTGGAGTACAGCATTGTATGGTAGTGAAACATGGACTTTGGGAAAACCGGAACAGAAAAGAATCGAAGCATTTGAGATGTGCTATAGACGAATGTTGAAAATTAGGTGGACTGATAAGGTAAGGCATGAGGAGATTCTACGCAGAATCGGAGAGGAAAGGAATATGTGGAAAACACTGATAAGGAGAAGGGACACGATGATAGGACATCTGCTAAGACATGAGGGAATGACTTCCATGGTACTAGAGGGAGCTGTAGAGGGCAAAAACTGTAGAGGAAGACAGAGATTGGCATACGTCAAGCAAATAATTGAGGACGTAGGTTGCAAGTGCTTCTCTGAGATGAAGAGGTTAGCACAGGAAAGGAATTCGTGGCGGGCCACATCAAACCAGTCAGTAGACTGATTGAAATTTAATCCAAAGTCGACTGAACAATGCACTACGGGTAGCTATTTCAATGTCTGATTAGAAACTACGTTTAACGTGATCCAGGAAGGACGACATAGACGTAATAGTTTTCTTTACATAGGGGTGCTTGAGACTGATGAGTCCCCTTGCCTCTCACCACTGGTGTGTTTGATTTTGTGAGAATCCATTGCGGGCCTCTCACTGTTTCTTCATGGACATTTTGCCTTTGTATTCCGCCAGTAGCGCTAGAATTACGGCTGCTGAATGGAATCACACCGAAATCAGTCACCCTGATGGCGTGATTTGAGGGCGGCTGCCGAGGTCAAGCACTCTGGTGGTTTAGGGACTCATCATAATCAACCCCATAGGAGACAGGAAACTACGTTGCCATACAAATAGCTTATCTGCCAAGTATGTCAATGTGTAACTATATTATCTGTACTATGTAATCACATTTCCAGCACTCAAGTAACGTGTGAAGATAAATATAAACCGTTAGAACACAAAGGTTTACATTTACATCGTAAATAAAATGAAGAATTGAGTAAGTCTGTTCTTAATTGCAAAATGGGCACACTTGATATTTGTCGATTACAGCGCCATCTCCTACATATGGGAAACGTTGGTTTGTGTAACCTGTTAGTATTTTTTGGCGTAGAATCCGAATATGCAATTAAAATACAGGGCAACAATAAGTAAAAAACTTAATAATTCATTCATAGTACACAGTAAAAAGTGCTAGTCTGCTGTCGGTGTCAAACTAATGTGCCTGTATCTCCATGTAGCCCTTGAAAATGGACAAGTTAACAGAAAAAATACAGTTCTCAAGCCTCAGTTTTCACGCTACAGACCTCATTGCTCGTAATGTTCAGATAGTCGTATGATTCTCGACTACATTTCTGAGCAGAGATTTAAAAAATTAGGATCAGTAGGACAATACTGCTGAACATCACGTAGTGCTCAACACCTCATTACTTTTCGAGAAAAGGAGCGAACGTTGTATGAACTAAGTTTTCTTCTGTTTATTTCATATTTTGATTTTACGTATATTTGAACTTATAATGCAAAATGTCCGATGGAATATTAGAATTTTTCAATCTTTTTTCAATGTCTACGTTTATGTACCGAAATAAAGGCTATACAAAAAGGATAATTGGTTGCTTCAGAAGCCGGTTACTACGAGCAGTTTTAACTGCCATGTTAAATGGAGATAAAAAAAAACCGGCATAACCGAAAAGCGGAATTTCCACCGATAACCGCCATCCTTTATCTTGAAGGAACATCAACAATATTGCACTATGATTGACAACCTATGAGGCTCTTATGATTCGCCAGAGCGTACGTGATTGACAATCGGTATTACACTGAAATCTACAAAACAATGAAAGATGTCTCATATAAGTCGTAAATATGTTCGGAATTATAAGAAAGACAACTCTGAGGAAATCTCACATCTGAAGGAATCCGAGAATACTGAGAAGTCGAGCGCCAAGTGAATGCAAGAGATACAGCAGCGTTGAAAAGGAAATGACAAATCGGCACGAAGCGATTACGTAGCTGTGCTACCGGGGATATAGCGAAAGTCCAAATTTATGATTTCTCTATTGCGTAACAGCCTATTCTGTGCAGCAATTGTATTAAGAGATTGATAATTAAACATTGTTACGGAACACTTACGATTTGATCCCGACTATTTTATTTAAAAAACTACGGCGCGCCCCGAACTGCACATGCAGAATTTTTTCATCAGTTGCGTGTGACCGTTTGGAGTAAGGACATTGCGTTAAAATTTACAGTTGTTCATGGAATATACATTTCTAAGAAAAATGAAGCTGAAGCGAGATTTGCAACTTTTATCAAGAACGAATACAAATATAAAAACGTTGCCATCTTCAAATGTTGCGCTGGTTATCTTTTCTAAGTTTTTATTGTAAAACTAGAAATCTCATCGAAATTTCACATACGTAGTCAAAATATACATGGCTCCACATGGCGGGTTTGAGGTATTTACAAAACAGGTAGACACTTTATTCAAATTTTTAACTTGTAAACAGAATGAGGTGATATTAAGTAGCATTGATTTAAATGTTTAGGGCGTACGTATTCTACAGCCGTTCTTAAGTCCGTTGTCATTTCATATACACCGAGGCGACAAAGGTGGTTGGATACCTCCTAATATCGTGTCGGACCTCCTTTTGCCCAGCGTACTGCATGACATGGACTCAACAGGTCGTTTCCTCAGCACAAAAATATTGAGCTGTGGTGCCTCCATAATGGCGAAAGTGTTATTTTGAGCTCTATTATGTCCTATAAAATTCTCGATGGGACTCACGTCAGGTGTTCTAGGTTGCCAAATCATCCCCTCGAGGAATGTTCTTGAAATGAAACGTGAACAGTTGTGGTCTTGTGACATGGGGTATTTTCATCCATAAATAATTGCGTCGTTATTTGGGAACGTAAAGTCCATGAATGGCTGAAAATGGTCTCAAAGTAGCCGGCCGTAACCAGTTGCAGTCAATAATCGGTACAGTTGGACCAGAGGACCCAGTCCATTCCAGCTAAACACAGCCCTCACCATTTTGGAGCCACCACCACCTTGCAAAGTGCCCTGTAGACAACCTGGGTGCCTGGCTTCATGGGGCTTGCACCACAAGCGAATCCTACCATCTGCTCTTGCCAACTGAAATCTGGAATCACCTGACCAGGCACGGTTTTTCAGACGTCTAGGCCCTTAGTGATACGGTCACGAGCCCAGGAGAGGCGCTGCTAGCAATGGCACTCGCGTCGGTCGCCTGCCGCCATAGCCCATTAACGCCAAATTCCGCCGCACTGCCCTAAAGGATACGTTCTTCATACGCCCCACGTTGATTTCTGCGGCTATTTCTCTCGGCGTTACCTGTTTGTTAGCGCTGACAACTCTACGCAAATGCCGCTGCTCCCAGTCGTTACCGGAAGGTCGACGCACTGCGTGGTGACAGATATTCTCGGCACACTCTTCATACGGTGGATATCAGAATATTGAATTCCCTGACGATTTCCGAAATGGAATGTCCCAAGCGTCTAACCCGAACTACCATTCCCCGTTAATTCAATACGCACAACGAACTGCGTGCCCTTAAGGAGACAACGAATGTGTGGAAGACCACCATGCGGGCCTCTCGTAGGGACTCTATGGTTTTCTACCGGCTCCGCATTGGCCATACGTTGCTAACACATGGCTACCTTCTCAGTCCCAAGTACCCACCTCGATGTCGCTGTGGATCACATATGGCCGTCGTCCACATCTTGCTGGTCTGCCCACTTTTAGCGGGCAGCACCCAAGCTTCGGTGTTGAGCGACAATGCCTCAACAGCAGATTTAATTTTACGTTTTATTCATGAGGGGGGTGGGGGTTAATCGAACCATATAAGGGTGGGAATTTAGCCTTCTCTCTGTGGTCGCAACACTCCCTCCATTTTAACTCCGCCGCGCTTTCTTTGCATTTGGTTGTCTTGGTGGTCGTCGCTTCCCTACTTGTGTTCATCTCGCCTTGCCTTTTTTGGGATGGACATTTTAATATGTTGCAGGGTGGTTGGTTTATCCTCTTCTATTATTGGGATCAGCCAGCCCAGACCATATGCTCTATGGTTTTTGTACCTTCTTCCACTTTTCTTTGTGGTGTGTTTTCCCTGTTTTTTGTTCGTTCCATTCGTTTTCTTATTAGGTGTGGTGTTGGGTGTTTCTGTACCTTGAGCCTTTCGAAGGTATTGATGACGCTGTAGTTTGGTCCCTTTGTAACCCAAACCAACCAATCAGCACACTCTTGTCAATGAGAATCTCTGAATATCGAATTCTCTAATGATCTCCAAACTGGAATGGTGCATGCATCTCTCTCCAACTACCATTCCACGTTCAAAGTCCGTTAATTCCTGTCGTGCGGTCACAATTACAGCAGATAACTGCTCATATTAATCACATTAGTACAAATAACATCTCCTTCAATGAACTGCCCTTTTATACCTTATGTAGGGGATACTGCCACCATCTGTATAAGTCGGTATCGCTCCCGCAAGAGTTTTTTTACCTCACAGTACAATATACATCCTTCTGATACCTCACTGTTCAACCTAAATGAGACGATCCTAGGCTCCCTCAATTTCCTTCCCAATCCGGAACTCGACTGGCGAAAATCCTGGAGAACGTCGGATTTGCTTCAAATATACGTTGTCGCGATCATGGGCGTTAGTTACCGTTGGGATTGGATCTGGTGAGTTGATGCCTGCAATTCACACTTAAGTGCTTGACAGGGGGTTCATCGAACCACAATCATACTATCTCTCTACCATTCCACTCCGTAACAGCGCGCGGGAAAAACCGAACACCTAAACCTTTCTGTTAGAGCTCTGATTTCTCGTATTTTATTTTGATGATCATTCCTACCTATGTAGGCTGGGCTCAACAAAATATTTTCGCATTCGGAAGAGAAAGTTCGTGACTGAAATTTCGTAAAAATATCTCGCCGCGACGACAAACGTCTTTGCTGTAATGACTTCCATCCCAATTCGCGTATCATATCTGCCACGCTATCTCCCCTATTACGTGATAATAGAAAACGAGCTGCCCTTTTTTGCACCCTTTCGATGTCCTCCGTCAATCCCACCTGGTAAGGATCCCACACCGCGCAGCAATATTCTAACAGAGGACGAACGAGTGTCGTGTAAGCTGTCTCTTTAGTGGACTTGTTGCATCTTCTAAGTGTCCTGCCAATGAAACGCAACCTTTGTCTCCCCTTCCCCACAATATTATCTATGTGGTCTACTTACTTGGTACTTAGTTGAATTGACAGCCTTGAGAATTGTACTATTTATCGAGTAATCGAATTCCAACGGATTTCTTTTGGAACTCATGTGGATCACCTCACACTTTACGTTATTTAGCGTCAACTGTCACCTGCGACACCATACAGCAATCTTCTCTAAATCGCTTTGCAACTGATACTGGTCTTCGGATGACTTTACTAGACGGTAAATTACAGCATCATCTGCGAACAACCGCCCGCACCTCGTGGTCGCGCGGTAGCGTTCTCGCTTCCGGCGCCCTAGTTCCCGGGTTCGATCCCCGGCGGGTCAGGGATTTTCTCTGCCTCGTGATGACTGGGTGTTGTGTGATGTCCTTAGGTTAGTTAGGTTTAAGCAGTTCTAAGTTCTAGGGGACTGATGACCATAGATGTTGAGTCCCATGGTGCTCAGAGCCATTTGAACCATTTTTTTCTGCGAATAACCGAAGAGAACTGCTCAGATTGTCACCCAGGTCATTTATATAGATAAGGAACAGCAGAGGTCCCAGGACGCTTCCCTGGGGAACACCTGATATCACTTGAGTTTTACTCGTTGATTTGCCGTCTATTACCACGAATTGCGACCTTCCTGAGGGAAATCACGAATCCAGTCGCACAACTGAGACGATACCCCATAGGCCCACAGCTTGATTAGAAGTCGCTTGTGAGGAACGGTGTCAAAAGCTTTCCGGAAATCTAGAAATACGGAATCGACTTGAGATCCCCTGTCGATAGCGGCCATTACTTCGTGCGAATAAAGAGCTAGCTGTGTTGCACAAGAACGATGTTTTCTGAAACCATGCTGATTACGTATCAATAGATCGTTCCCTTCGAGGTGATTCATAATGTTTGAATACAGTATATGCTTCAAAACCCTACAAAAAACCGACGTCAATCATATATGTCTGTAGTTCGATGGATTACTCCTACTACCCTTCTTAAGTTTGAGCAAGGTTAATTAATAGAGTTATTGGAAGCTGGACTTCCGTTCCTTGACATTGCAGAAAGACTTGGCAGGAATGTAGCCACGGGTAGCAGCGGTGATCACGAGAAGGTATGGTCCCAAGAAGGCCATGCTCGGATGGGCACATGTCATTACTAGGAGGGAAGAGCATCGTGTACGGTGTGAGGCTCTGGCGCATCATAGTGCATCTGCTGTTGCAATTTGAGCAGCAGTTGGCACTGCACCGAAACAACAAACTGTTACAAATCGGTTGCTTCAAGGATAGCTCCGAGCCAAACCCCATGTAGTGTGCGTTCCACCGACTCCAAACCACCGCCATTTGCAACCTCAGTGGTGTCAAGTGAGGGCAGGGTGGTGGTTTGTTGTTTTCTGATGTAAGCTGGTTCTGCTTCGGTGCCAGAGATGGCCGTATGGTGGTTAGGAGGGTACCAGTTGAGGGCCTGCCACCAACGTGTCTGCGTGCTAGACTCTGGATGCACGCCTGGAGTTATGGTCTGGAGTGCAATTTCGGTAACAATAGGAACAGTCTCCTGGTCATACCACGCACACTGACTGCAAATCTACACGCCAGTTCGGTGATACCATCTGTTGTTCTGCAATTCATGAACATCATTCCAGGGTGTGTTTTCCAACAGGATAACGATCGCCCACACGCTCTCTACACAGCGTCAACATGTTGCCTTGGTCTGCTTGATCACAAAATCCGTCTCCAATCGAACAGATATGCGAAATCATCGGACGACAACTCCAGCGTCATCCACAAACAGTATTAATCATCCATGTATTGACCAATCAAGTGCAACATACAGTTCTGACCATTAAAATTGCTACACCACGAACATGACGTGCTACAGGCGCCAAATTTAACCGACAGGAAGAAGATGCTGTGATATGCAAATGATTCCCTTTCCAGATCACACAGGGTTGGCGGCGGTGGCGACACCTACAGCGTGCTGACATGAGGAAAGTTTCCAACCGATCTGTCGTACACAAACAGCAGTTGACCGACGTTGCCTGGTGAACCGTTGTTGTGATGCCTCGTGTGGGGAGGAGAAATGCATACCATCACGTTTCCGACTTTGATAAACGTCGGACTGTACCCTATCGCGATTGCGGTTTATCGTATTGCGATCCAATGACTGTTAGCAGAATATGGAATCGGTGGGTTCAGGAGGGTATTACGGAACGCCGTGCTGGATCCCAACGGCTTCGTGTCACTAGCAGTCGAGATGACTGGCATCTTATCCGCATGTCTGTAACGAATCGTGCAGGTACATCTCGATCCCTCAGTCAACAGATCGGGACGTTTGCAAGACAACCACCATCTGGACGAACAGTTCCACGACGTTTGCAGCAGCATGGGCTATAATCTCGGAGACCATGGCTGCAGTTTCCCTTGACTCTGCATAACAGACAGGAACGCCTGCGACTAACCTGGGTGCACGAATGGCAAACCGTCATTTTTTCGGATGAATCCAGGTTCTGTTTACAGTATCATGATGGTCGCATCCGTGTTTGGCGACATCGCGGTGAACGCACATTGGAAGCGTGTATTCGTCATCGCCATAATGGCGTATCAACCGGCGTGATGGTATGGGGTGTCATTGGTTACACGTCTCGGTCATCTCTTGTTCGCATTGAGGGCGCATTGAACAGTGGACGTTACATTTCAGATGTGTTAAGACCCGTGGCTCTACCCTCCATTACATCCCTGCGAAACCCTACATTTCAGCAGGATAATACACAACCGCATGTTGCAGGTCCTGTACGAGCCTTTCTTGACACAGCAAATGTTCCACTGCTGCCCTGGCCAGCACATAATCCAGGTCTCTCACCAATTGAAAACGTATGGTCAGTGGTGGCAGAGAGACGCTCGTCACAATACGCCAGTCACTACCCTTGATGAACTGTGATATCGTGTTGAAACTGCATGTGCAGCTGTACCTGTACACGCCATCCAAGCTCTGTTTGACTCAATTCCCAGGCGTATGAAGGCCGTTATTGCGGCTAGAGGTGGTTGTTCTGGGTACTGATTTCTCAGGATCTATGCGCGCAAATTGCATGAAAATGTATAGTACGTATGATATATTTATCCAATGAATACCCATTTATAATCGTCTGCATTTCTTCTTGGTGTAGGGATTTTAAGGGCCAGTAGTGTACATGCAACTGCATCCAACGAACTGACGTTTGGTACCTGTACAACACGTTTTCATGCTTGCATTCGAGATTCTGTCGGTTACACCAGTTATTAGTGCACTGGTCTTCCATATTTACAATGGCTTATCTCGCTCCTACATTAACCTGTGATCTTACATTGTTTAATCACCTAGAGAAATGCACTCCCAAAATTTCATTACATTAATTATTTTTTAGTGGTGCGACTTCCGTCAGTGTGGTACAGACGGCTAAATATTTTTTGCAGCAAGTGAAGTGTTTTGTTTCTTCTTCCTTTATATTTAATTATGCCACAGTAGCTCTTTAGGATAAAATAAAATTACGGAAGCTTCATCATGCTAATTCTGTAAGCCTGTCGCATTCAGCGTATGTAGCACTTGCGCGCCCACACTCTCTCTCTCTCTCTCTCTCTCTCTCTCTCTCTCTCTCTCAGTGTGTGTGTGTGTGTGTGTGTGTGTGTGTGTGTGCGCGCGCGCGCGCGCGCGCGCGCGCGCGCGCGCGCGCGCGCGCGCGCGCGCGCGCGCGCGCGCGCGCGCGCGCTCTGAGCCACGCTGATGATACAGTTACCTGCTTGTGCACAGTAAGACATGCGTAGTCATGTGAGCAATATGGCCATATTTAGACAAGACACCCGCACACGGCAAGCACGTCGCTTTTGAAATCCGACGCCGCACCGCACGCGCGAGAGAAGCGTTGCCTCCTGGATGCCACTAGGGACGCACTGCGGGCTGGGCTCACAGCCGCGGTCCCCGTACGTACCGGGGAAACCCGACACACGCAGACTACTGCTGCCAACAGTTCTCTCTCTTGCCTGAGCTGCAGTACTGTGCGCACTTCGCCGTTTTCTGTAATGTGCTCTAAACCTCGGGCGTGCGGTGCAGCACACAAGTAGTGTTAAAAGACACGTTACCTGTGCAAACAACCTTGTCTCGCATACACTCTGTTGCAAATTAATCCACGAATGGCGTGTTTTATCAGAACCCAACCATTTTACGAAAGCTTAGTTCCCTTTTCTTTGTATGACTTTCTCAGCTAGATAGGATGCGACTTTTAACATTTTAAAACTTCGGATAATAAGTTGCTGTCTCTTTAATCTAAGAATAGATGTTCCATGCAGCTAGCTGCTATCTCTGTGTAATGTCTTGTCTGTATAGACGTGTATCTGTTGTCTTTAAGATCCCTTCACCTTCACACATAAGTCTATACAGTAAAGTAAGGCCCTCCCAGTTCTTGGCTGATCCGTGATAAGACAGGCGAAAAATTAGGCTAATGGAGGATTCTTAGTATTATCTCCATTTTCATTCGCTCTCTCTCTTTCTCCCCTTTATCTATGTATAGTTTTTAATATAAGATTTCATACGTAAAAAGAATCGGCCAAATACAGTCTTTGGTGTAGTCCTTCGTCTTGGTAATCAGCGGCTGGGTTGCTGTAAGAGATCTTTACATTTATTATTACTGTTAACACTGCAGTCAGTCGGGAGAATCAATCGTTTGGACAATTTGTTCCTTTTACGAAAGATTGCGAATTCCATATGTGTACGAAGCCTTTTTGGACGATTTAACACAGACTCAGTGATTGCAGGCTCTCTTAGACACAGCTGAAACTTCCCCACTAATTACAGTGCCAACGTGATCAACAAACAATTCAGAAAAAACTTATTCGTTCATTCACTCCAGAACAAAAAAGTCGCAAACCTTATTTATGGAGGGAATCGTGTATTAAATCCATCTCCAATACATGTCCAGATCTCCGGTGAATTCACGCCTTAATTATTCTCTTTTACAATCTCGTTTTCCTCAAAACAACCCGCTAGCGGCACAAATGTTAATTGGGAGCTTTAGGGAGAAGAAAAGCAGAATATGTATCTCTCAGAAACACGTCAATCCCTCAACACATACTTCAGAAGCTGTCCTAGTTACCCTCTAACAACCATGGAGAATGCATATATGCATCTCTGTTATTTCGAAGAAGAAACGCACTAGAAAATACTTTGGCGTCGTCGAGCTGTCGTCGCATATATTACGAGAAAATCAGATCAGATAACTTTTCCAAAGTGAATGAATGCGGATGGTTTGATTGAAAATGATTAATTGGTGCGTCGTAAAGGGTATTTGCTGTGGGGACATTACAGACGGTACCTAACGGTTACCGCTAATATAGTTGCATCCTAGGAAACCAGTTGTGTCTTTAGCTGCGGCTACTCGTATTTTAGGTACTTGGGCTATCTACGGCTCAGTTTAAATAGACCACCTGCTCGACGCAGTCATAGGATCGAGCAGCATACGTCTGCCTTAATGCTCCACAGCTAATTCGCTGCAAATAATGACCTGAAACTATGATCGTGCAGTAAGATAGTTTTTGCACTGGCAATTGCGAGCTAATAAAATAAAAATAATATAACAAGGCTTCTGTTCTAACGCCTGTAATTGCTGTAGACGACAGAGAATTATGCTGAATAATGTTTGAAATCTGGTAGCCAAGGAAGGCAGGATTCGGCTACGATTATGGATGGGGCCGTAATCAGTTACTATTGGTTCCCTTTTGCAATTACACACATTTGTTATAATACGGTAATTCGGGACTCAGCAATAGATAAATATATCACACGTTATTAATGGCAGAATAAACAACTGTGTAATTGATAGTGCTTTCAGTGCGTTACAATTTACCAAATGAGCATAAAATACAGACACAGCAAATGTTTTAAAAACAAGCCAATGGATCCCAATTAGAATTTTAAGGCAAATAACCACAGTCACAGCTGAAGGCCTTTAACGCCAAGAACAGCAATTATAAAAAAAATTGTAACACCCACACACTAAGACAGTAATGCAAATCTGCACGCAAATGATACTATCTGTTGTGCTGCAATTCATGAACATCATTTCAGGGGGTGTTTTCCAAAAGGATAATGATCGCCCACAAGCCGCTGTTATAAGCCAACATGTTGCCTTGGTGTGCTCAATCGCCAAAGGTTAATTTAAAAAGACAGGCAACTGATCGCCAAACGGGTGAGACAAATGATGGTAAACATGGTAGCACAATCATTAAAACCTGTTGTAACGCCAAGAATGGCAATTATATAAAAATTTTAGAAACATACAATACAACAGCAAATACAATAATAAAACACAAGGGCCAGTCACAGACGGTGCTCCAGGGATCGACCTCTGAGTTGGTCTGGCAAAAGAAGCACTTTTGCAGGCGATGAGACAGGCAGCCAAGAGTTGCATTCGCTTCTCAAGACGATAACTCAGCCTAGTGGCAGTCTAACGAATCACTAATGATAATCTTGCTCAGGCTACCTGACGTCCGATAAACCAAATTCAAAGATGTAAAAATACGCCAAAGCCAGAAGCAGCGGTCAGGAATCCGTTTGCACAATACTGTGCTTAGAGCGCCAGGAACGAGAAAGGAATCACTATCACCAGAGTAGAAGAATCGCCGCCGGCCGGAGTGGGCGAGCAGTTCTAGGCGCTACAGTCCGGAACTGCGTGACCGCTACGGTCGCAGGTTCGAATCCTGCCTCGGGCATGGATGTGTGTGATGTCCTTAGGTTAGTTGGATTTAAGTAGTTAGGGGACTGATGACCTCAGAAGTTAAGTCGCATAGTGCTCAGAGCCATTTAAACCATGTTTTGAAAAATCACCAGAAAGCTGGCAAAACTACACACCTCACCTGACAGCAGTGGCAAGGCAAGGAAACGTACACTGCCATTACATGCACTAATCCCCAGGACAGGTAACTGGGGCGTTAGCGACCACAAGGAAGTAAAATTATCGCTGGGTGAACTTAACAAATAGTAACAAACCGACCGCAATAAATAGTAATAAGAAGTCGAGGAAAGTTAATCAGATCCGCTTTCCCCAAGCACTCCACTCGCTGCTCTTTGCCTCGGCAACACTACGTGCGGCAACACGCACCCAAGTCACTGGAGAATCGCAAGATCTCACAGTGATCGTTTCTCTTCTTGAATCAACTTAAAGCAAGTAGGGTCCGGTTTACGGCGACGTCGTGTACCCTCGTGACCACAGGGCCTTTGATCCGGCAGTCCATGCACGCCGCCAGCGGTCCCGGTGGGTTCCCGCACTGCGCAATCCTGGCGCCTCCTGACTGCCCAACCTGACTCGACCTGGAAGAACCACGATGTCGCCCCACATATAGGGCCACAGTTACTACACATCGATAACCGCCGTTGCTGCCACTAACGGACAGGCAACGCTTGTGAAACCAAATGGCGCCAGTCAACTCGAGAGGAAGACAAACAACCGCAACCGTGCCAACTAAATGATGCGGTCCGGCTTCCAACAGATGACAGATACCTACAAACGGCACCAACGCGAGCCGCAGTGCGGGTCAATGTTTATTCGAGAAATGACATCCTGAATAAATGGGAAGTGATTCTACGACTTTAAGCTAAAACATAGGCAAAAGATACGTTTATCAAATGCAGTACCCTTATCAAGTTACGTAGAGAGCGTTATGAGAATAGCAGCAAAATCGTCAAACTAAATAGTCACCAAAGATACTTGAAAACGAAGTCCATTTTGTGCTCAAAATACACAAAATATTCACCTGCTCAAAACAGTTTTGTCTTCTAGATAATGATCTGCTTACTAACGGGATACAAAGCATAGTCCTTCCTTAATTCCATAATACAAGCAGAAAAGTTAAGAGCCCTGCTGTGGAGGACACTCAGACCTCTCGGAATATAAAGTCTCTTCAGAAGTTAGTCTGGTAGTAGTCGTTCACCGCCCAGAGTGAATCATCTCCACGATCGAATGCCACTCGTTACCAAAGGCAGATCTGTCTTCCTAAAGCACAAACGTGAAAGTCGCTCCCTTGAGCTTTTCACTCGAAGAGTCCCAGTTTCCACTTGATTCACCGTAGTGTTCTGCTACTGTATGCTTTTCCGTTGGCTGAAGGTCTTCCTCACCAAAAATACATCGTTATTACATTCCAGGCACATCATTTGACTCAACATGCGCACTTCCAGTACTAAATTAATATATTACAACAATATTTAAGAAATTTTATAAACATTCTGTTGCACTCAGATCATTCACAATATATGTGAATAGAGGTTTGTCCATAAATAAATAAATAGTGTTCTTCACGATAAATGACAACAGATTGTCTTTTTAAATGTTGTTTAGTTATTTAGATCTGCTCGTCAGAAGTATCTTTTGGCTCTGTTTTACAAAGGTAACACACGTGATTAACCACTTCTGAAATTACCATCATTCTGCATTGTCAATTGTAATTAACATTTATTTAAATGTTAAATAAATAAATGTACTGGCAAAATAATAAACTGCTCATTAAATAAATACTCAAACGACAGAATATGAGGTATTCGTGCTGAATTCATTTGCTGTGTAACTGCGGTGGATACAGTATTCTGACAAACATGTGCATAATGAAAAAAAGTATAAAAGTTGCTATAAGTCAGATATGCATCCTTCAGAGGTGATAGCTATAGTGCAATGCTACCATCGAGATAACGTATTTTGAAACTGCATGAAGCATTTAAAACTTGTTAATCCGAATTTTCATTGTGAAAATATTTATTCTTTGTGAAATATTAACTACTATAGTTTTAGAGCCATTGGAAATATCGTTGTAGCATTGTATGCGCCGTATTTTTGTGATATGGCAGATGTACTCAGATTTGCTTTAATATAAAACTGTGATTTATTGTCGAAGCCGTCAGATCACCGAAGTTACGAACTGTTGGGCTAGGCTAGCACTTCTATGGGTGACCATCCGGTCTGCCGAAAGCTGTTGGCAAGCGGGGAGCACTCAGCCCTTGTGAGGCAAACTGAGGAGCTACCTGATTGAGAAGTAGCGGTTCTGGTCTCGTGAACTGACATAAGGCCGGGAGAGCGGTGTGCTGACCACATACCCCTCCATATCGGCATCCAGAGACGCCTGTGTACTAAGGATGACACGGCGGCCGGTCGGTACCGTTGGGTCTATCAGTCTGTTCGGGCGGAGTTTAGTTTAATTCAAAGAGCTGTAACTTAGCCACCTTTAAGATTGTGTGACATTACTCCATTTCTTGGAGCACTGTCTGTGATTTTAAGCATCGAAATTCCCCATTCCGGGATTTACCCACATCTGGCCCTTTGCCAACGCCCTTGCACCAGTGTTGTTTGCAGTGGCTGCTGCGGCCTGCTCAGCAACGACAGGGCTCTCGACCCTGGGTCCGCTCAACTTCTCAAACACCTCGTACCAATTCTGGGTAGCCGATTAGCACGCTTACTGAACCGAACCTTAGCGCTACAAGGTCGACGGTGTATTTGGCTTTTTGTAGTTATCTTCCGTGGAGACCTCCTGCTACAGTTGCAATACACAATCTTCTTGCACATACAGTCTTTGGTTCATCTCCTGAACTTCTCGAGTTTTGTATATCTCAGTAGACCAGATCGGCGTGAAGCCTCTCTCGAAAAATCGAGCTATGTTTATAATTGTAACAAAAATACTGACATTGAATTTAGTCTTCTTTGTCTTTCGTACATTGATCTTTTTACATACACAAACAGCTGTTACCGCATCATCAGGTTTCATATCAGTTTTTTTCTGATTTGTGTGATTATACTCATTACCTTGTTCTTACACTATATCAGTTCATTTGCAAGAACTCCGAGCAGTGAAATGATAAAACATCTTTCCTTCAAAAGTGGCACTGAATCCACAACTCAAGCTTTCAAGTTCGAAACGATCAAGAGTGATATATTTTATGTTCCCCCATTACCTTCTTGAAATGAGTGCTGTAAAATTCCTTACCTAAATCTGTTTTTAAATTTTAGGGAATGCTATTGCTTTTCCTGTATATTTTTATAAACGCAACTGCGACCTCAGTACCAGTGATAACCACTATCTCTTGATCAACTGTGTGCGGGGGGCGATGTTCTTCAGCTATTCCACGTTTGATGTTCACATTGAAGTCGACAAGACTGTTTGGAATGATGCACCAATAATAAAATGTTTCTTTACATTTGCATTACAGAAGAAGAGGGAAAAACAAAAACAGATAAAACCACTATATATCCGATTTTATTATTAAACAGCTTACATCTGTTTGCTCAACGAGATACATTGACTTCCAGATACAAATTGTAACATAAAAATTCATTGCATTTCTTCCATCTTTTAACAACAAAGCGCCGGCTGCTGTGGCCAAGCGGTTCTAGGCACTTCAGTCTGAAACCGCGCGACCGCTACGGTCACAGGTTCGAATCCTGCCTCGGGCCTGGATGTGTGTGATGCCCTTAGGTTAGATAGCTTTAAGTAGTTCTAAGTTCTAGGGAACTGATGACCTCAGATGTTAAGTCCCATAGTGCTCAGACCCATTTTTTTAGCAACAAACACCATGCCGCTCATTAGTCATTTTGAAAATCTCGCAATTAACAATCACGCTACCACTGTTTCAGCCGTTTCACATTTAACTCTCCAGTCACTGGTTCGTATTTGTCAACACACATTTTCAACTACACCAAAGGATTACACGCGCCATGTTCTGGCAACTTTCTTTAATCCATCTCTCTTTCTCCAAATCCGTCACGAAGACTCTTGACTCACGTGGAATAACAGCGTACACCATTCAGCGCCGTCTCCAAAAGGCCAAAAAAAAAAAAAGCATCTGAGCTCATATTTGCAGGTGGTGACTTTTCATAAGCCATTTCGCAGAAGTTATAAGCGGCTAAGCTGGTCATTGTCCGCTGTAGAATGAAACCACCAGAAGCAACAACGCTACTTCGAGCACCGCCCAACGTTCGAAATGCAAGTTTCATCAGAACAAATCGATTGTGTTTGGTACAGAGCCGTTGGCAATCGAAGATTCTGGGGGTAGGGTGGAGTGTTCGTGGTGTCTCTTCATCCCGATGTGTCCGGAAGAAAAGACACCGCATGTATGGTGAGACGGCAAGTGTTCACATTAGTGCAAATGCGCACAAGGTTCGAACTCTTACGAAAATAGGCGAAATGCCTCGAATAATTGGGAAGATAATACTACATTAGTAGTGTGTGGCTAAGTTGAGAATATGGGTTCGACGGGAGGCGTGCTATGGTAGCCCGTGCAACTGCGATGACCACTGTGTCCATCCTTGCCGCATTGTATGAGTAGGGTCTCCGGGGACCACTCCCGATTTTTGTCCAAAACTTCTTGCCTCTCCGTACTTCCCATTTCCAAGTTGGTGAATCCGATACTTCCATCCATATCCAGGAGAATGGAGTCCCGCAGGGATCTGTATTGAGTGTATCACTATTTGTAGTTGTCATTAACGGTCTAGCAGCAGCTGTCGGGCCCTCCGCCTCACCTTCTCTGTACGCAGACGACTTCTGCATTTCGTACTGCTGCTCCAGTACTGTTGTTGCTGAGCAGCGCCTCCAGGGATCCATCCACAAGGCGCAGTCATGGGCTCTAGCCCACGGCTGCCAGTTTTCAGCCGCAAAGTCGTGTCTCGTGCACTTCTGTCGGCGTCGTACCGTTCATCCGGAACTCACACTTTACCATAATGACGATCCACTCACTGTAGTGGAGACACACAAATTCCTAGGACTGGTTCTCGACACACGTTTGATTTGGCTCCCTCATCTTCGTTAACTTAAGCAGAAGTGCTGGCAGCACCTCAATGCCCTCCGTTGCCTAAGGAACACCGATTGGGGTGCAGAACGCTGCTCGCTGCTGCAGCTCTACAGAGCCCTTGCCCAATCCCGAATTGACTATGGGAGTGTGGTTCGGCAGCGCCTTCAGCATTGCATTTACTTCACCCTGTGCACCACTGTGGGGTTCGACTAGCGACAGGAGCTTTTAGGACGAGTCTGGTGACGAGCGTACTGGTGGAGGCTGGTGTCCCTCCGCTGCAGATCAGACGTGCGCAGCTGCTCGCCAGTTACGCAGAACATTCATAGTTCCCGTGCGCATCCGAATAACCATCTGCTTTTCCCACCCGTGGCAGTCCATATCCCGCATCGGCGGCCCAGATCGGGACTAAAGATTGCGGTTCGTGTGCGGTCTCCTATCTCCGAACTGGAGTCTTTACCACCTCTGCTTGCGGCACACTCACATACGCCTCCATGGTGTACACCTCGGTCGCAGCTTCGTCTGGACCTTTTGCATGGCCCTAAGGACTCCGTTAACCCTGCCGCTTTCCGCTGTCAATTCCTCTTCATTCTTGACGTGTTCCGGGGCTCTGAAGTGGTTTACACCGACGGCTCAGTGGCTGATGTTCCCGTAGGCTTCCCATATGTTCATGGAGGACATATTGAGCAACAGTCCTTGCCAGTTGGCAGCAGTGTTTCCACTGCAGAGCTGGCGGCCGCGTCTCGTGCTCTTGAGTACATCCGCTCTTTCCCTGGCGAGTCATTTGTCCTGTGTACTGACTCATTGAGCAGCCTACAAGCTACCGACCAGTGCTACTCTCGCCACCCTCTGGTAGCGTCCGTTCAGGAGTCCATCTATGCCCTGGAACAGTCCCGCCGCTCCGTGGTGTTGGTGTGGACTCCAGGAAACGTCGGAATCCCCGGCAACTAACTTGCCGACAGGTTGGCCAAACAGGCGACGCCGAAACCGCTTCTGGAGATGGGCGTTCTCCGAAGCTGACATGCGTTCTGTCTTCTACCCGGGGTTTTCCGGCTTTGGGAGACGGATTGGCATAACAGCATGCACAACAAACTGCGTGTCATTAATGAGGCTACGAATGTGTGGAACTCTTCCATGCAGGCCTCTAGCAGGGAGTCAGTTGTCATCTGCCGGCTCCGCATTGGCCATACGTGGCTAACCCATGGTTACCCCCTCCGTCGCGAGGACCCACCTCAGTGTCCCTGTGGCTCCCAAATCAAAGTCGTCCACCTCTTGCTGGACTGCCCACTTTTAACCGCTCTGCGGCAGACTTTCAACTTTCCCAGCACCCTGCCTTCGGTGTTCGGCGACAATGCCTCCACAGCAGCTTTAGTTTCACGTTTTATCCGTGAGAGTGGTTTTATACTTCTGTGTAGGCTTTAGCGCATGTGCTTTTTCCCTCTGTGTCCTCCACCCTAGTGCTTTTAGGGTGGAGGTTTTAATGTGTTGCAGAGTGGCTGGCTTTCCCTTTTTATTCGCGTGGTTGTCCAGCCACTGTAATCTGCTTTCATGTTTTACTCTCCCCCGTTTCTATCGTCTCTGTTGTTTTCTTGTCCTCTTTGGTTCCTTTTAGTGTTCGTTGCCTTCCCTTCGTTCTTGTGGCTTTTCCTTTCTTTCCGTTTTGTGTTGTGTGTTTCGTCCATTTTATTCTCACATTTGTGGCATTGTTTTATTAGGAGCAAGGGACCGATGACTTCGTAGTTCGGTCCCTCCTCCCGCCTTTAAACAAACAAACCAACCAACCAACCAACCACTGTGTCCAGAAGGTGTAGTGGTCAGCGCATCTGCCTTATAAGCAGGAGACCTGGATTCGAGTCCCGGTCCAGGAAAAATTTTCAACTTTTCCCATTGATTTAAATCAATGGCTGCTTGCAGCCAACGTCTGTAATGAGCAATCTAATGCTAGCAAAATAATAATCCTAAGTCTCATTTCCATCCGTACCTTCAGTAACATGTCTGGCAGGATACTGATGTGGTTTTTCAGTAGTTCTTATATGCATCATGCACTATGGCTGCAGAACATTAGGACTTTGTTTTTATGAAACAGCTCTGATGACGGTCATTAAAGACCGAAACCGGTAATCTGTTAATAAAAGGTTTGTGACGATATAGGTAAATTAAAGGAAACGTATAAAAGGTATTGTGCTAATAAAATATTCGTAAAAAGTGACTGCAGCAGTATAATTTATTCCACATAATCTCAGATAATTGTTTGAGAGTAGCTTTCCCATCATTTACAACCACCACAACACTTGCCGCACCTCCCGCTAATCTTCCAAGTGCAGCTAATGAATTAAATATCGGAGTGAGACGTAATTTTCCACCTGTTTTGAGGGCTGGTATTATATGGCCTCCGTCAAGCGGTTTTTCTTTTGGAGCAACTTGTGAAGTATTCTTATGAGGGATTTTCGCGATTGCTGTGAAATTACTGCCTGCTTCATACACTATAGAAGGGTCTGAATTTTTTCAACTATTCTCTTCATTACATTCTATGCACTCTTCTTCTTCCTCTTCTTCTTCTTCTTCTTCTTCTTCTTCTTCTTCTTCTTCATTTTTGTCATACCCATACCCACTTTAACTTTAGATTTCATTGCAGCACTCACAGCTAAGACAGCTAATTTTTCGCTGAACTATGCGTCTTTTGCATTAACTGTATGCCACGATTTTTCAGCCAGAATTGGAGAGCTCGATGTCTATCTAACAAACTGTCTGGGTGCATTGCAATATCATGATCTTTGCAAACTGCGCCTAATATCACCTCAATTTAATCGTTCCATCGACTTAGTTCGTCCCCCATAGTATTAGTGGCCAGATAGCTACATGAAGTTCTATAGGCAAGTCGTTAATAAGACGGTTAAGGCGAGACCTACCTTGCTTCTAATTCTTCTTGTCCTTCATCGCTCAAATTCCACCCGATGATTCATGTACCAGAATTCGTGCTATGCTCTTATCTATAAGTTGCTACACGGAAGAAGTGTTTAGTATGTTAAAGGTGCCACTAAAGGAGCATACACTTCAACTCCCCCCTCAATCCCATTACTGTCGAAAATGTCTTCCTGTCACAGAAAATCGCACACAGTGCGATCTATTTCCAGATACGATTAGATGCGTTATATCTGGTCCTTCCAACTGTGGAGGAACGTGCGTGATTATAAACCACCTTCAAGAAAATTGTGTCAGCTTTAAGAATTCATATTCCAAATAGCTTCAGCAGTGTATTTATAAATTTCTAGGACAAATATTTCGAAAGTAGAATGATATTGGATATTTTATTTTTTCGAAGAAGGAGGGTGTAATGTCGCCCGATGAAGCTCAACCGTTTTCGATTTTTTCGACGATGCTGCTTGTGATCAAGAAAATATGATGGCTTACTTTTCGATTAGTCGCCATTATCGTGTAAACAGCTTTTATCTAAAATTTATTCCAGTTCACTGTGGGGCGGTGGTACAGCAAATTTATAACCTGATTAATGTTAAAACACAGTACCATGTGATACAACGGTCATTATTGGTTCGAAAACGATTGTTTCATCCGGGTAGGGCATCATCAGGTTGTTTGGAAGTACAGTAGTAAATGATTATAGTATATAACTGGATGTGGTCTTACAGCCAAAATGAAAGCCAAAAATGAAATTACGTATAATACATTACAATTACTAACAAAAAGCAGGCCTCAAATACGCCTGAAATACCCGGTAACTGAAAGTGTCCTTAGAAGATGGTACAAAAACACTGATAACAAACCTACAGAAGAATATCTAAAACGTGTAACCATCGATTTACGTTGTTCGATGTGAGTCTTCAGTCATAGCAATTAAATAGAAAAGAATTAAGAAGCCAATGAAACAAATGCGGCAGAGGTACATGATACAATAGAGTCACGAAGCTGACATACAATAAGAAGATAGTGTAAAAAGAATTTAACAGTATTTCATCCAAGCGGAAGTATTCCTAATTAAGACTACGCAGAACACCAATTATAAGGTACATGAGCGGGAAAGCCTGTCAACAAAAAAAAAGCAGGATGCCAGAACTAAAGGAGAGCCAATAATTGTCAAGAGCGTTTAGCCTAAAACACAATTATCTCGTACTCCTAAAACTGGCATATAAATTCTGCTGTCATGAGTAGGAACCTTAGGTGCAAAATAAAACGAAACTGGAAACCCAAAATATGCATAAAGTGTAATGCAATTATAACATTTGATTTTTTTAGTGTAAAACCATAAAATAAACCTAGAAAGAGCCTTATAAATTAAAATCGATATATTTGTACTGAAGTATTATGCACCGGGGCACAGGCTAGTGGGCACGCAAGGGAGAGAGCATACTAGCAAAATTAAGTAAAATGACTGAAGCAAAAGCAGCAATTATGGTGTCAAAAATGGATGGACCTTTAACAACAGTTTATAAGCTAAGAATTGCCATAAGGCTCTGCTGTTATTAACAAGGACTTTCAGGATAAAGCAAAACAAACTAAAAACCCCAAGTATACTATAGAGAATTATGTAATTACGAAAACCACTGTAGAGTGACAAAAAAATTCACTGGCCATATGATCATTACGACATCCTTCCTAGTACCAAGTGCTTAACGATTTCCATCTCTTAGAGAAGAAGATTTCCATCTCTCTGGAGAGAGTAGGTAACAGGTGGCCACTAGATTTAATATACTCAGCAGAGGCCGAGTGGTACCGTACCAGCCTGCGCGCCCTCCCATAAGCTAATGTGTTTGGAATCTACTTTTAAAGATCCTTCCTGCTTGATCGATTTAGGTCCCCGAGCGCCGTGGTGGACGTGTAGTAGGCGCGGTTTGCTACCTATGAGCGCGAAACAGCACACCGCGTCCACCGCGGAGCTCGGGAACCACAGCACAGTTGTGACACCTGAGGATGGGCTCATGAGCCCGGAACCGGTCGTGATGATAAAATAAATTTACAACTGAAGCGGTATTTTCAGCCTGTGGAACTATGTTTATATTTAACACCATCTGCTATATTTTACCACTGGTATAAAACTGAGATGTGATCATTGCATAATTTTTTTAATTATCGACAATCTTGATGGAGTCATGGGTTCAGTACTAAATTAGGCTTTATTAGGGCTTGAGGCTTTTTGGAGATGCTTACATGGAGGCTCCTTATACCACAGCAAAAATTCTCGTATTGGAATATGAAGCTTATACCTCCAGAGTCGAATCAAAGGTTAAGGGGTGTGCTGAACGCCTTACGGCTAACGCTGTGAGGAGTTGTTTAAATTGAGACATTTGATTTCAATCGATTCAGTTGTGCTTGAGTATTGAGCTTATCAATAGGTCTGTTTCGTGTTTTTTAAGTATGCAATAATTTCCAGAATATAAATGTAGAATGTAATAAGAACATACAGACATAAAAAAAGGTTCGCATCAAGTCGGTTCCGAGAGTTCCGGAACATGTACAGAAAATTGGAATAGATATCAGCATAAACATCATTTCCGCCCTTTTTATTGCTCATGAAAACGACACATTGCATGTTGTACCACCATACAGTGAAACCTTCAGAGGTGGTGGTCCAGACTGCTGTACACACACCAGCACCTCTAATAGCCAATAGCACGCCCTCTTGCATTGACACATGTCTGTATTCGTCGTGGCATACTATCCAAAAGTTCATCAAGGCACTGTTCGTCCAGATTGTCCCACTCCTCAACGGCGATTCGGCGTAGATCCCTCAGAGTGGTTGATGGGTGACGTCCATAATAACCCTTTTTAATCTAACCCAAGCATGTTTGATAAGGTTCATGGATGTAGAACGTGCTGGCCCCTCTAGCCGAGTGATGTCGTTATCCTGGACGAAGCCGTTCACAAGATGTGCACTAGAGGGGCGCGAATTGTCGTCCATGAAGACGAGTGACTCGCCAATACACTTCCGATACGGTTGCTCTATCGGTTGGAGGATGGCATTCGCATATCGTACAGCCGTTACGGCGCCTTCCGTGACCACCAGCGACATGCATCTCCCCCACATAATGCCACCACAAAGCAGCAGGGAACCTCCACCTTGCTGCGCTCACTGGACAGTGTGTCTAAGGCGTTCAGCCGGGTTGCCTCCAAACAAGTCTGCGACGATTGTCTCGTTGAAGGCATGGGCGACACTCATCGGTGAACAGAACGTGATGCTAATCCTGAGCGGTCCAGTCGGCATGTTGTTGGGCCCATCTGTACCGCGCTGCATGGCGTCGTGGTTGCAAATGTGAACATCGCCATGGACTTTGGGAGTGAGGTTGCGCATCATGCAGCCTTTTGCGCACAGTTTGAGTCGTAACACGACGTCCTGCACGAAAAGCATTATTCAACATGGTGGTGTTGCTGTCAGGTTTCCTCCGAGCCATAATCTGTTGGTAGTGGTCATCCACAGCAGTAGTAGCATTTTGGCGGCCTGAACAAGGCACGTCATCGATAGTTCCTGTCTCTACATGTCCGAACAACATATGCCTGGACATTTCCATTGTTGAGAGCCCATCCTGGCACAAAGTAACAATGCAGACGCAATCGAACCGGGGTATTGACCGTCTAGGCGTGGCTAAGTTACAGACAACACGAGCCTTGTATATCCTTTCCGGTGGAATGACTGGAACTGATCGGCTGTCGGACCCCCTCCGTCTAATAAGCGCTGCCTGTGCATGGTCGTTTACATCTTTGGGAGGGTTTAGTGACATGTCTGAGCAGTCAAAGGGACAGTGTCTGTGATATAACATCCACAGTCAACGTCTATCTTCAGCAGTTCTGGGAACTGGGGTGATGCAAAACATTTTTTGATATGTGTGTGTAAGTAATATTCCCTAACCTTTCAAAATTTACGTTAGTTATGTATAAAATAGGGTTAATAAATGCAAGTAACAGAAAATAAATCAATACTTCAAAACGCGATTATTGTATTTATTGTAATTGAAACAATGTGTCTTATGGTACAGTTGAAAATACAAAGACTTTACATACTATTGTTGTTCACAGGCTGATACGTAAGAAGTTGTAGTAATGAAATCTATTTCTAAGGTGTTGTCATTAGTTTCCTTGTGTGCATCACGTAAAGTATCAACCACTTGTAAGAGTTCTGGGTCCCAGAGAAAGCCTCTTGACTTCAGCCATGCATAGATAGCATTCGCAAGTTGCAGCCTGCACTTCTACGCAGTGATGATAGATGGCGTTAAGCCACATTGAATTTACGTTTACTGTGCGTAATTTTTTTTTGTCTTAACTATTTCCGGGGTGTTGGAACAGAAGCGTCTAACGTTTTTCATAAACTGGTCATATTTCTTTTTCGGTTGAGTCAACCGTTTGTAAAATATGAAATCTTGCGTCGTTAATGCGTTTCCACTGCTTTATGCCACACACAGAGCAGTATAATCTTGAAACAGTTCAGCTTTTTCGTCAATGAGAATGTCGGCATCGTATGTTAGTGAGACAGTAGTTCTGCCTCGGGCATGGATGTGTGTGATGTCCTTAGGTTAGTTAGGTTTAAGTAGTTCTAAGTTCTAGGGGACTGATGACCTCAGAAGCTAAGTCGTATAGTGCTCAGAGCCATTTTTTGAGACGGAAGTTCTTTTGCCGGTTTCCTTCGTAGAAAACATTGTAGGTTTAATTTTTTCTTTATTGTAGAAAGCAGCAGCATAATCGTAAGCCGTAAATCCGTGTAATTCCGGTAGACTCATACATGAGGACCCTTACTTCGGTGCTAACTCTATGAAACTGATGCAGTTAACGTCGTCATTATTATTTGTCTTAATTGCTAAACCTGACAACGAAATTTCAGATTCAGAAGCATTATTCATAATCAACATCAAAATTATTGAGACAATAGCATAGTAGGTTTTTTCCTACATGTTTAAAGCTGGTGGCACTTTGCAAACTAGAAACATAAATCGCGTATGCATTTCATGCTAACATTCATAATAATTATTTTCTTCAGTTCTTCGATGATTTGCCGTTAGTTGATAAGAGTAGAACTGACTCGCAACAGTTATACTTTCTTCGTTTTCATAGTTGATGCCAAGTGGTCATTCTCCTAATATCGTTTGACCCTAAATAATGGTACGTGTTGGTTGCAGAGGTCGTGTAATTTTACGAAATGTCAAGTCATCGTCGATTCTGTCGCTCAGAATCCTCGACTGAAGACGTTAAATACCTATCATCTATGATATGTATATCTGCAGCATCGCTTGAACAATGTTTAATGAGAAACAATTCAGCTACTTTATCAAAGATCTGTGGCAAGGAGAATCCCGGAACACCTTCTCACCTTTGCATCTCACACACAATCCAGCACTTGCTTCGCTTCACCTGGTGTAGGGATGAAATTGCAGCTACCTTTGGCTTCTTTTCGTAAGGTAACTCTATACCATAGCATTCGTAATAAAATTATAAACATGTTATTATAATCATGTAAGGTAACATGAAGAGGGCAATTTATTCAACTCAGTGACTGCACAACCACAACACTGTGATAATTCTAATTCACTCGATATTGCACATGCTGAGCTTGGCCCGTTCATTGTTCCTATTTTCTTTTTTCCTAATTCAGTAAACCTTCTTGCTATTTCCGTATTTTATCTGTGTTCATTTTTTGACGGGCTACCCACTGGGCTCTCTTACCACTAAATCTGAGGGGGGTGTGATAGGGAGTTTCTCTTGTGAGTGGTTTACTTTTTTTGTCAAGCATTGATATGATTGAATTAAATTTTTCCTGGAGATGTATGACTCTTAACTTCATCTTCGACAAAGATAGAAGCAAGTATAGAAGCTGAAGTAATGAATTAACATTTGTGCCAGAGCCGTGACTTGAACCTGAGTCTCCTGCTTATCAGGAAGGCCTGCTAGCCACAACTTGTCAGCTCACGCCCTCAGCCCATTTTCCCTTTCCTAATTGTGTTAGGGAGGGCATTGGAGTAGTGTATTCTGTGCAGCTGTATGAATCACATTGCCAGCGTAGTGTAGTGGTCAGATGATCTGCCTATAAAGTGGGAGACTCGGGTTCAAGTCCCGGCGTCTGCACAAATTTTAATTCATTCAAATGTGTGTTAAATCTTATGGGAAACACTACTTAACCTAAATTATCCTAAAGACAAACACACACATCCATGCCCGAGCGAGGAGTCGAACCTCCGCCGGGACCAGCCGCTTTCATTCATTATTTCAGCTTCTGTCGTTCCCTCCGTCACGCGTGGTAACCATAATGTACATAAATCGGATCTCCTATGAAATTCATGAATGGAGAAGTTACCAACCAATAATCCCTTCACACTTCTCTTCAACAGTAGTTTATTAGTAGTTTATCTTTGTGGTGTTGCTGGCAACCTATTGAAAGTTTGTCTTTTTGAGCAGTGGACACCTTGAAACGTCCCCTTTGAACAATTTATACACGACTGTGCTTAAACTGACACACAATAGCTTTTAGCGCAACGCAATCTGACTTTCAAAAATCCCTACAAAAGAATGGCCCTGACTAACAATAACCTATACCTTTCACAAATCAATTACCTCACAAAAATCTTCGTTACTCGAACTACTGCAATACAGCGAGCGCCACTACTGCCAGCTAACTAAAAGTTTCAAACTACGGAAGTCACTAACTAATGATAGGCACAGTTAGCAAATGAAAGATTTTAATAGAGAACAAACAATGTATTTACCTTTATAGTCATAATATATATATATATCAGTTCATGACACCAATTCTTACAAATTTCAAAACTCCGCCATCTCTCTCCCCACGTCCACCACTGCTGGCGGCTCACCTCCAACTGCGCAACGCTACGCGCTGTTAGCATCCAGCTGCCTCTGCTCAACACTACAATGGCAGACAACAATGCAAACTAAACACACACTGCGCACAGCACAGCCAGTGATTTTTCATACCGAGCGCTAAGCGGAGTTACCAATAATAAAACCTAAACAGCCTACTTACATAGCCCCCATGCTCCCCACAAAAAATTTTTACAAATTGTTTTGGGCAGTGGCCAATAATGATTTGATAAAATTTTTCATAATTACTATAACAAAGATATCAAATGCACACACTTATTGATACAATGTTGGTCAAAAGCTAAAATTTTCTCACAGTCCATATAGACAGTCCTGATCATTCATCACAGTAAAATAGTAGTGTTTTTCTCAAAGACTGAGCAATAAAAGAAAATGCACACGGAAGTAGTGGATTTCCATGCAGTCTTGAAGAAGTAGTATTGTCCTTCCAATGGAAAGACAGTGCTGACTCTTGACATGCAGACAGGTAATGGGCCACAACAGAGCAAACCCACAGCATAGTCAGTCGAAGTTTTAAAGAATATTGTTAGGTAGGTTATCATAGAGTAGACCCATTGTAGTCCTGGTAGAGATAACGGTATTGGTGGGCCACCAGAAGTGCAGACCCACTGCAGTCCTTGTAGAAATAATGGCATTGGTCTGTCATCAAAGGTGTAGACCCACTGTAGTCCTTGTAGAGATGGCCAGCAGCCATCTGTTTGACTGTGCAGGCGCACAATCACCATTGAAGAGTCTTGCGGATAACATAGCAAGTCCATAACCTACCACTTGTCCACTCACAAAGTTTTTGGAATTGTCCTTAGAACCAGCAATGCTGTTAACCAGTCCCTTGCTGAATTATCTGAATTATCAATACACTTGCAAACACTATCAATCCCTACTTCTCACATATTGTGCATATACTATGACCAACAGAAACGTGTGCAGTGAAATGTAATTTACAAGTTACTTAATTTGATGAACAGGTGTCAATTACAATTTTATAACATGAGAATACAATAACAAAGGTACAAAAAATATCATTAAAGAACATAATAGTACAGATAACATTTGCAGTAATATAGGCTTTACAAAAGAATCGATATAACATATACATCGGTGTTACAGGAATTATGACATAAGTACATACATAAAAGATCAGAATAACTTTTGAAACATCAACTTCACACATGAGCATTAGAACAAAATAGAATAAATAATGTCTAAACATCTTTACAAAGTAAATAACATATTATTGATGCAAATTATATTTGAGGATAACAGTATTCCTCATCATAGTGAATGTAGCTTAGTATTAGAACAGAAAAAATTCTATGCAACAGTACACAGAGACAGGAAGAAAATAAATACACAAGGGTGCACAAACACATAGTGGGATACACAAAAGGAAAGGACAGGGTTTGTTTGCAGGGTAACATTTGGTACTGGAGTCCAACCGAAAACGTCATTCCATAGATTGCACCTCTTATTTCAACATTTGCTCCAGCAAAAAAAAATCCTATCCAAGCATGCTTTCTGCATTCTGTTTTCATCCTCTTTCAAAAATAGTTTTCCTCCACTGTACACTACTTTTTTGGCCAAACCATTTTCTTATAACTTCTCAATGAATTTCTTCCAATTCTTCATAGTTAGTTTCTAATATAGTCTACCCCCTCTTAAGCTAACTTAAATCTACTGAGCTAAGATGCTTAACTGAGGGATGAGGCAATGCAGCAGCACAAAACAATTTACACAAACAGCAATGTTAAAAAATGGAAATTGGCAAAAAAAGGCAGCAATATTACAACTAATATAAGGCAATGCGCAGCAAACAAGAAAAATAAATCAGTAATAAAATTGGCTTAACCTAGTAATACAAAGTGACATTCAGTAGCACTATGAATGGCAAACAGCTGCAGCAAATGCTATAACTTATACCTAAACATGACAAAACTCAATCAGAAAAAATGTTACACTAAAGACAACAATGCAGATAAGGACAATGTCTATTCACATCTTAATGTCTATGCAATTAAAGTGGTGCACCACAAAAATTGATTGTAAAAAAATATTACCATGTACTTGAAAAGACAATTCTGTATGCAATTTCTGTGAAGGGAAATGTCTTTTTGTGCTACTTCGTTTTTTTTAAGTACATCATAAAGTTATTATTTACTGGATCTGTAGGCATAAAATATTTATGTTAGTACATCCATAAAATTTATTTTAACCAATGCTTCAGTGCAGTTAGAAACTAGATATTAAACAAAATGAGTAAATAAATGCATAAAGCAAGCCACATGGCATGTCGTATTTGCGACGCTTTCTACAAATAAATGTCAACAGCGAGGATAATGACACTTTTTTTTTTTTTTTACCTGTGCCTCTGAAAGGCACACACTAATGGCTTGTTTCCTGGTGGCTGTCGCCCAGCTGGGCGCCCACGACGCATTACGTCCAGGTGGGCACTTAACTTTCTTACCGAAATATTTACGACACCAGTTTCCGCTACAGTGGCTAATTCAGTAAACCTTCTTGCTATTTCCGTATTTTATCTGTGTTCGTTTTTTGACGGGCTACCCACTGGGCTCTCTTACCACTAAATCTGAGGGGGGTGTGATAGGGAGTTTCTCTCGTGAGTGGTTTACTGTTTTTGTCAAGCATTGATATGATTGAATTAAATTTTTCCTGGAGATGTATGACTCTTAACTTCATCTTCGACAAAGATAGAAGCAAGTATAGAAGCTGAAGTAATGAATTAACATTTGTGCCAGAGCCGTGACTTGAACCTGAGTCTCCTGCTTATCAGGAAGGCCTGCTAGCCACAACTTGTCAGCTCACGCCCTCAGCCCATTTTCCCTTTCCTAATTGTGTTAGGGAGGGCATTGGAGTAGTGTATTCTGTGCAGCTGTATGAATCACATTGCCAGCGTAGTGTAGTGGTCAGATGATCTGCCTATAAAGTGGGAGACTCGGGTTCAAGTCCCGGCGTCTGCACAAATTTTAATTCATTCAAATGTGTGTTAAATCTTATGGGAAACACTACTTAACCTAAATTATCCTAAAGACAAACACACACATCCATGCCCGAGCGAGGAGTCGAACCTCCGCCGGGACCAGCCGCTTTCATTCATTATTTCAGCTTCTGTCGTTCCCTCCGTCACGCGTGGTAACCATAATGTATATAAATCGGATCTCCTATGAAATTCATGAATGGAGAAGTTACCAACCAATAATCCCTTCACGCTTCTCTTCAACAGTAGTTTATTAGTAGTTTATCTTTGTGGTGTTGCTGGCAACCTATTGAAAGTTTGTCTTTTTGAGCAGTGGACACCTTGAAACGTCCCCTTTGAACAATTTATACACGACTGTGCTTAAACTGACACACAATAGCCTTTAGCGCAACGCAATCTGACTTTCAAAAATCCCTACAAAAGAATGGCTGTCTCATATAAAAAATTTCACAGGTCAAGCATTTGCGTTACAAATATGTAGAAACAAAATCCTGTAAATATAACAGTGTCCAAAAAATTTTGGCGGCCTTGTGATACATTCACGCGTATACACACATTTCATAACTCTTAAAGTACGATTCTTGGTTTCCATCATCCTTTTTCACAAACCAGAGTTCCTAACCACTACTCATTATTCCTTACCTTATTACACATATGTATATTCGTCGACACTTCTTCAATATGTCATCATAACAGATACGTAGCATAACCAAATAACTCATATAGCATCAGCTTAAGCATACTTCAGCAGCATAATTCACATCGTCGTAATAATATCATAACACCACAGTCAAATTCTCAAAATCTCCGTAGCTTCCTCCAATAATTTCAAAACCTAAAAAAAAATTCTCTGCTCATGTCAAAAGTGTCATCTGCCTCAAACGTACTTTAAAAATCGTGATCCCATACCAAATATGTCATTCAAAGCTCTCATAGTATCACAATGGTTCCGAAAAAATATGTACAGTTCACAAAATACAACTTCGTAAGTGTGAAGTTATCCAATGGTGTAATTACGTAAACATCTTTCACTGATGTAGTAAAGTAAATGTTTGTCTCTCTCAGTTAAATGATCAGATAGCTGTGTAATTTATGTGTTAGAGAAATATGGTACCGATGTGTAAAGTTGTATAAACAAATACCATATTAGCTAGGGCTCCTTGTGCTTGCCAAACACATGGTACACAAAGTAAGCGTGTACCCCCCTGAGGAATACTGTAATTATACGCTCAGGTGTTACCGATTACAGCAATGGAATGAAATGTATCACAAAAAACTTTCTTTTTAATTCAACAATATTGATAAATAAATGGTTTAAGTACCAAATTAATCACTCAAATGCGTGCCCTGTAGTGCTAAATGTGCGTTTTGCTGTAAGATAATTCTGTGGAACTGTCGTAGTTATCGTCCTCTGTAAGCAAAGTTCTGCTGAAGTCAATGTACTTACCTCATCATAAACGAAGGTGAAATGCTTTCCGTATAGATATCGTAGTTATTACGTACCTTACCGTGATCAAGAAAGTACTATAATGTAACGTATTGTTGTGCTACGATAAAGGCTGTCTCATTGTAGCTATACCACAAAAGTTACTACTAAAACATGTTTTACTTTCCAGAATAATACAGAAAAACTGTGCAGATATAAAACAGATACACCGCAAAAGCAACAATGTAAATCGTGTCACATATTAGTAGCGTCGTGATATAATCGTGTAGCTATTATAGAAACCAAATGCTAAGTCATCTTTAATCTCACCGTATGAACTTCAAATAAAGAATGTGTTTTCAAGTAAACCAAAATGTTGCATTAAAATGTCATTGGCAGTACTGGTAAATGTTCTAAGTATGCTATTATAGATACCAAATGCTAAGTCATCTTTAATCTCACCGAATGAACTTCAAATAAAGAATGTGTTTTCAAGTAAACCAAAATGTTGCATTAAAATGTCATTGGCAGTACTGGTAAATGTTCTAAGTATGTAAGCCTTATAGTCATTACGTAATCGTGCATCTAACAAGCAAGAATGTACACACACAATAACACTGTGACGTCTGTTCACTATAACAATGCACTCGTAAATAATGTCTAAATAAGTTCTCTAAGTTCTAGACTGGATAGTTAACTTCAAAACATTGTTGCATGTTAACAGATTCTTAGTGTGACAAAGTATACTAGTGACGTGATGTGAACAGCTTTATGGCAAAGACAAAGTTAAAAAGCAGATTATCTTTCAATAAATGGTTTTACATGTGAAATGTGGTGTATACCTTTACTCTTCCTAGTACGAAGAGTTTCAACTTCAACGCAATTATCATGTGGTATATGTCGGATTCTGTAAGGTCCATTGTAAACTAGAAAGAATTTGTGACTCAAGTGTTTCTTCTTATGTGACAATGAATGAGCTTTAATGAGAACTTTCTGACCAATATATAATTTCTTTGCATTTGCTTTACCGTGTCATTTTCTCCTTTTGTCTGCAGCAGAATTTATATTTTTAATAGCCAAATCAATTATGTCTTTGTGTCGAAGTTTACGTGTATTCGGGAAAGGTACAAGCTCTCTGATTCTGTTCGGTGGTTCTTTATTCTTCAGTACAAGAACAGGTGGTAAAGCAGTGGAGTCATGAGGCATTTCATTCAGCACGTTTTGAAATAAGTGTAAATATCTGTCCCAATGCTGATGCTTTCTGTGACAAAGTCTGCAAAGCTTATTGATTTCTTTCATAATCCGTTCAGACGGGTTACAATGTGGTGAGTACAATGAAATAAAAACAGATTTGATTTTATGGTTACGAAGCATGCGTGACCAAACAGCAGATCTGAATTGCGGTCCGTTATCTGAAATGACTTTACTAACGTGTCCAACTTCACGTAAGAAATTTCTAACAAAGACGTTGGATACAGACCGTCCAGTGGCTTTACGTAACGGAGTGAAAGAAACAAATTTTGAAGTAAGTTCAACAGCGACTAGAACGTACGAAAATCCATTAGATGTTCTAACAAGCGGTCCCAAGAGACGAACAGCAGCAAATTCTTTTAATTTAGTAGGAATGATAGGAAACAATGGAGCACGATGCGAGACAGTAGATGGTTTCGCCTTTTGACAAAGTTTACAAATAGACAAGACTCTTCGAATTCTCTTTTCCATATTGTTAAAATAACAAGTCGTTCGAAGAATATGATAACATTTCCGTGGACCAAAATGTACATAGCTGAAATGAATGTACCAAATGAGCTTATTAACAAAATCGTCTGGAATGCAAAGTACCCATAGCTTGTCATCAACAGAGCATCGTTTGAACAGTATGTTGTTTCTAACCAGATAATAATGCCGAATCTGTGTGTGTGTCTTTTCATGCCATTTACTTTTGATGTCTTTCCAAATCGGATCTTTATCTTGTTCATGAGCAATGTCCTTTAAAGATGTGGTGATGAAGTTTTCAAAGGCGACTTTCTGGATGTAAAGAATACTGAAATTTCTCTCGAGGTTGCTTTCTGTGTTACTTTTCTCAAGCCCAGCCGGTGCGCGTGACAGTGCGTCCGCAACAATGTTCTCTTTGCCGGGAATGTAGACTATTGTGAAGTGGAATTCTTGCAGAAACAATGCCCAACGTTTTAACCTGTCATGATTTAATTTTGAAGACATAAGAAATTGTAATGCACGATCATCACTGTATACTTTTACGTGCTTACCACAAAGAAAGAAACGGAATTTGTTAAATGCCCAAACGATAGCTAAAGCTTCTAATTCAGTAACGGAATAATTTTTTTCAGATTTTGTTAGCACTCGGCTAGCAAAAGCAATGGTTTTCTGAACGGTAGTGTCATTTTCTATGGCTTCTTGAAATAAATGGGCACCAAGACCGACTTTAGAAGAATCCGTGTTAAGGCAGAAATCTTGTGACAGATCTGGATGAACTAGTATTGGCGCGTTAAGTAGCGATTCTTTCAAAGAATTGAATTCCAAGTGTGTTTGTTCGTCCCAGTTCCAAATAGTATTTTTTCCAGTGAGAGAACAAAGTTTTGGTGTAACTAGAATTTGCATATTCAGAAAACGACGGTAAAAATTTACGAGACCTAGAAAACTGCGGACTTGTTTTTTTGTGGATGGAACTGGAATGGCTCTGATTGCTTCTAACTTTTCAGGATCCGGCTGGATGCCTTCAGAAGAAATATGTCCCAAAAACTTCACCTTTGTCATACCGAATTCAGACTTTTCCAAGTTAACTGTAATTCCAGATTCTGCAAAAATACGTAACACGCTGTTGAGGATGCGATTATGTTGTTCCCATGAGGCTTCTGCTATCAGAATATCGTCCACATATAAGGTGATGTGACGTTTTAAGAACTCAGGTAATATGGAATTTAGCCCGCGAATGAATGCTGCCGAAGAAATGTTCAAGCCAAAAGGAAGTTTCCGAAACTGATAACAAACGCCGAAACAAAGGAAATCTGTGTATTTTCTACATTCTGGATGAAGTTCGATGTGATAAAAGCTGGATCTGAGATCAATGGAAGACAACACTTTTACACCATTAAAATTTTGAAGTAGTTCTTCCAACGTTTGCGGCCTGTCTGTTTCAGGAATAATGATAGTATTGATTTGTCTCGAATCTAAGACAAGCCTGATCGATCCATTTTTCTTCTCAACAACATGTAATGGATTGTTGTATGAGCTTACTGCAGGCTCAATAATGCCCTCGTCAAGCATAGATTGTATTTCTGTTCTAACATGGTCCCTATAAAGTGTTGGAATTACGTATGGTCTAACACAAAATTTAGTATGCTCACGAACACGAAATTGGTATTGAAATCCCTTGATTGTTCCTGTTTTGTGAGTAAAAACTGTGGAATGTGCTTGTAAAATCTCAAAAAGGTCCTGCCTATCAGTGTCATTACAATTCTCAATTTTTTGAATTTTATTCTGAATTAACTCATTAGTTTCAAATATGCCGTCGATATCATCCCTGTCAGTACTTGCAGAGTGATTGTTAGTGTCTAGTTCCGTAGAAAATTCCGAACTGTTGTCTAACAGAAGGTAAAGCCGATTAATTTCCTCGTCATGGTTTGAGAGCCAATCTTCAAATTTCAAAGCTATTAACTTACCTACTTCCTCTAAACTTATTTCAGCATCGTGAAAGTTTAAGATTGCTTTGTATTCATTCAAAAAGTCTACTCCCAGTATAATTTCCGTCTACAACAATGTAACAATAAGAAAGTTCATAGAGAAGCTGTGGCTCTGACAAAAGAATTCTAAGTTGGTTTGTTGGCGTACATCTACACTTTTTCCAATGACTGCACCTTGTAATTTAATCTTGCGTAACGGAAGTTGGGGCAATCGTTCGATTTGTTGCATTTGCTAAAAGCTGTTTCACTAATTACTGAAATGGGACTGCCTGAGTCACGTACTGCCGTAAATTTTACGTCATTTACAGTAATGTGAATCACAGGATATGCAATGTTGTTATGTTTTACGTCGTGTTCCTGGAGTAATATGTCCCTAATGTCTTCCATTTTAACGTAATTAATAGCTACGGCAGCTGCGTCGTCAGTTTCATAAGTAAGTTTTGTGGCTGCCGGCGGTATGAGTCATTGCCTATTGTGTCTTTGTTGGCGCGCGTCGTTATTGGGATTTGGAGACCTAACTTCTACAAATTCACCTTGTCGAGAGGGCCCTGCTCTGTTTGAATCCCGCCAGTTCTGCTGCAATTCAGGTCTGTCGTTACGATCATATCGTCTGTCGTCATGTCGGTAGATTCCATAGTTTCTTTCTTGTCGGTGGAGAATTTCTCTCTGAATCGTAACTGCGCGCTAGACCATTGCGTCTTAAGTTATTCTGTCTCCCTTGATAATAATTATTTTGGTTCCCATATTGTCTGTTTCTCTGATTGTCTCTGTGATAGTCACTACTGCGGAGAGGTGATCTTTCCATGTAATTATTACTACTCTGCCAACGGTTGTCATACGGGTGGTGTCTGTTTTGGTCACGATTTGTGTTGTGAGAATAGCCTTGTCGTGTCCAGTTATTATTTCTTTCATCGCGGAATTGCGACGGATGTGACATGTAATTGTTGTGTTCCTGTTTTCGCGTTCCGCGATTGTCAGTGTCAATTTCTAATTCTTGTAAGAGTCCCTGAAAAGCTTCAATGTAGTCTTTGCAACGGCCTTCCAAAATAATATGCCGTAAATGTTCAGGCAATTTGATTAAGCAAATGCGGATGAGTTCTGACGGGCTGTATGGGTTTGAAAGATACTGATTCTTATGTAACATGTCTTCAAAATATTTCACAAGACTTGAAAATTCAGATTGTTCGAAATTTTTCATCATTATGATGCCATGTTTTACTCGGTCTTGTGTGGCTTGAGACCAATATGCTGAGAGGAAGGCGTGGTAAAATTCTCCTTCACTGTGGCAATCGTGAATGACCGATCGCATTCTTACAGCTGGTTCATTCTCTAAATAGCCACACATAAATTCTAATCTGTGCTCTAATGACCAGTTGGGGGGGGGGGGGGGGGGGGAAACAATGAGAGAATTGATGAAGCCACACTTGTGGATAAATGTCGTTACCAGAATTCCTGAATGTTTTGAATTTACGTGTAGTAATGAACAGCTTATAGTCAAAATCATCGTGTCGGCGGGTTGCATGTCGGTCATTGTTACGTCGTTTCGGCGGTTCCATCTCAAAATTCGGTGTACTTTGCCAATTTCTTTCATAATCTCCAAAGTGCCCTGTGTTGTTATTTTGTGGCAGTTCCGTATTTTTATGTCCATCTTCCCGTATTGGAGTGCGAGTGTCCTCTGAAATACGTAATTCTTGTATTACCTGTGTCAACTGATCTTGTACTTTCCGGATTTCTCTTTGGTGTTGCGTATTAATTTGATTCTGATTTTGTTTGAATTTCCTAATTTGTTCGAACTCTTCTGTGTCATTAAAGACTACCGGTTTTGTGTCATTCAGATTATCATCTACCTTCGTAGATAAATTAGTGAACTGATCCGAAAGTTCGGTTACTTTCTCCGATAGTGAACACATTTCCTCAGTGTGTTTTTCTGAACCAAGTTTCAGAGTGTCCATTTGTGTTGAAATCGAATCTACTGTGTCCTTTAAGTTTTCCTGAGTTCTTGCAAGTTGCGTAACCGAATCGGTGGATGCAACTGAGTCCATTTTAGCTTGCAAGGTGTCGTGATTTTCACGAACAACAGTTTGCAATTCTTTTATGGCTGCTTCGTGATTATGTAATGAGTTTTCATGCCGCGAAAAAATAGGTTGAAAAAGCTCACAAATTTGTGTTTTTACGTCATTACAGATTTTTTGACATTTCGATTCAATGTTATGTAACTCAGTAGTTAAATCTTCACGTGTTTGTTCAAGTGTGATGTCTAACTTCCGAAGATTATGTTCCATTGTGTCCAACTGTTGCTGTGTTTCTCTGATTTTCTTCCATTGTGTCTAACTTTTGAAGATTATGTCCCATTTGTTTCTGATTTTGTTCAAGCGTTGTGTCTAACTTTTGAAGATTTTGTTCCATTGTGTCTAACTTTTGAAGCTTTTGTCCCATTTGTTGCATTAATTGTAATAACAATGCACTGGTGTCTGAAACATATTCCTTAGTCCTATTCGGCAATGCATTTGCACCGGCAATATTCGCAGTTTGAAAAACAGAAAATGTGTCTTGACTTATTTGAGAAAACGGTGAGGACGCAAAAACTGAATCTACAGTATTTGCAATATTGTGTCCTGTCATTTCGGAATCCTGAGGCGAGCTGTTGCTGACCGATCGATCGATAACGCTTTCCTGTTCACTAATTGTTTCACTGCCTACACCATTATTTGCAACCCGCTCCATTTCCCTATGCACAATTACCAAATTACTACTTTGAACATTAGTTAATTCATTACATGGTGGCGCTAACACACTGCTTTCGTCTTCACTGTCATTTCTCAGTTTACTTTGGAGCCTAGTATTACGTTTTTCACACGCCATTATTGTCACAATATTTCACACGACAACACAAAGCACAATTTGAAAAGCAAAAATAAGAGAACACATTAACATATCACTGAAAATAATATCTAATTAATTGCAAGCGCAGTTGCGAAATACTTTGTGCAAAACTACATGCATGCCACAACTATTTTACTGTACAACAATGAAAGACTGCAACTACAAAGGAAATTCTCTCTATGATTACGCGCTAGCAATAAGAAAAATCTACATTAATTACACAGACTACAAGAAAAAATCAGAAGATTCCAGTGAGGTATCCTCGGCTAAGGGTCGACATATGAAACGTCCCCTTTGAACAATTTATACACGACTGTGCTTAAACTGACACACAATAGTTTTTAGCGCAACGCAATCTGACTTTCAAAAATCCCTACAAAAGAATGGCCCTGACTAACAATAACCTATACCTTTCACAAATCAATTACCTCACAAAAATTTTCGTTACTCGAACTACTGCAATACAGCGAGCGCCACTACTGCCAGCTAACTAAAAGTTTCAAACTACGGAAGTCACTAACTAATGATAGGCACAGTTAGCAAATGAAAGATTTTAATAGAGAACAAACAATGTATTTACCTTTATAGTCATAATATATATATTCAGTTCATGACACCAATTCTTACAAATTTCAAAACTCCGCCATCTCTCTCCCCACGTCCACCACTGCTGGCGGCTCACCTCCAACTGCGCAACGCTACGCGCTGTTAGCATCCAGCTGCCTCTGCTCAACACTACAATGGCAGACAACAATGCAAACTAAACACACACTGCGCACAGCACAGCCAGTGATTTTTCATACCGAGCGCTAAGCGGAGTTACCAATAAGAAAACCTAAACAGCCTACTTACAACCTTTCACAATCAGATCAGGAGACATTTCTCTTTATGAAGATATTTTTATAGGTTGTATTGTTCCTGTCAGTTGAGCTACGTGGTTTGAAAGAGGTTTAACATTTGATTAAGGTATACCCATATGTCGTAGCAGTAGTAAGTACACCCATTTCTTTGAACGGGTCTGTACTAGACGTCCCACCACGTATAAATCGTATTGTACGTGGTACGGTAAAATTTTATCTTCGCTTCTTGACTTACCACAGAACGTGACACCATATGATTTCATGGAATAAAAATCAGCAATATATAATCACGTTTTCACTCAGTCAAAGATTTGTTTAGACGCTGCAGCAATTCTGCGGTACTTTCTCACCAACTGAATTTATTTTCAAGTTTTAATACAGTTAATTTAGGACTTTCAACGTATTCCATCTGTATGTCCTCGTATTTCTGGGATGTGTTGGGTGCAAATGCCTTGCAGATTTTTTAATCTGCAAGGCATTTGTACCAAACATATCCCAGAAATACGAGGACAAACAGATACAGTCAGGATTTTTCGAATTACAGTAAGTTGGCAAGAAGCCTTTCATTGATGTCCATGGAAACGCCATTAAAACAGCTTTTTCTAAAATTTAGTATCTGTTAAATTTACTGATGAAATATTATTAACACAGGTAAAAAATAACGGACCTAAAGTGGAACTTTGGGTGGCACCATTAAATTCCCCTTTTTTCTAAGTAGTATACTTTAATACAGTACAACACACGTTGGATACTTGGACATAATTCTATCGTCTGTCGCCAAACTATCTGTAAACATCTCGTTCTAACGAAAAATAAAAACAAAGCTTTAAGCGTCAGCCTGCAGGTGGAGTAAAGTGCCCCCGCAGGGTGCAAACATAGCCAGGGGTGTGTCGTGGCGTAAAATATTACGATTGTCACGTGGGGCCTGAAACGTGACGGGAATTTGAAAGCCATGTGGCGAAATACGTGTCCTGGTAGGATTGGCGTCGAAGCCCGAACACCCAGGGGTGCTATCAAACAGCGTCGTTCCGTTCCATGGAAAAGCCCGCACAACCATTTCGAAAAATAATAACCGTTGCGTTTCACTGCCTTCACTTGGGGGGACGTTACATTCACGTTTACAGCCAGCTTTCAGTCGGTGAACCAGGCGTAGATTTCCTACAGGTCATCCTGTATTTCCCTAAAATTTTCTAGCATCGTGACATCTAATGTCTAGAACTGCCTCTCGGAACTTCATCAACTTGCGACGTTATCTGTCAGTTTAATTACGAGAAATTAGTCGATGTGTCATAGGTTATTTATGTAGTGTGCACACCACGATAAAAAAAACACATCACTATGGAATTACCCAATAGGGCGGAAATAAATAGATGTGATGTACCAAGTACAGATCAAAAAATTATTACAATTTCGGAAAAATTGGATGCATTATTCAAGAGAAAGAGCTACACTAATTGAGCAAGTCAGTAACGCGTTGGTCTATCTCTGGCCCTGATGCAAGCATATTCGGCTTGGCACCGACGTAGAGTTGCAGGATATCCTCCTTGGGGTTATACTGCCAGATTCCGTCCAATTTTCACATTAAATTGACAAAATTCCGAACTATTTCGAGGGCTCTACCCATCATGCTTCAAACTTTGGCAATTGAGAAGAGATCCGACTACCTTTCTGGCAAAGGTAGGGTCTGGCAAGCACGAATACTATTAAGTCTCGCCTTGTTGGGCCGGAATTATCTTGCTGAAATGTAAGTCCAGGATAGGTTATCTTGAAGGACATCAGAAAATGGTGTAGAATATCGTCGACGTACTGCTGTGCTCCAAGAGTACCGCGATTGACAACCAAAGGGGTTCTGGAATGGAAAGAAACGGTATCCAAAGCCATCACTGCTGGTTGTCTGGTATAGCGAGCGACAGCCATCCCATGGCTGTGCGCGGCGTTTCAGACTTCGGTTGTTATCATGGCTCAATTCGAAACGGGACTCATCACTGAAGATACTTCTACTCCAGTCAATGAGGACTGTAGGGGAGAGAGTGACACATGGAGGATAGTGTACTTAGAATAAATGTTTCTTGGTCGGTGTTCCAATCTAGTAACAGATTTTAGAATCAGATGAAGGATTTCACACTAGATTACGCGATAAACAATTCCCGGCATCTTCTGCGCTTTTAGTTGCTGGCAGACACGAGGTTGTGTTTTGCGCAGCATTTGCAACCATTTTTAGCCTCACAGATTTAAGTCCTCAATATACACTACTGGACATTAAAATTGCTACACCAAGAAGAAATGCAGATGATTAACGGGTATTCATTGGACAAATATATTATACTAGAACTGACATGCGATTACATTTTAACGCATTTTGGGTGCATAGATCCTGAGAAATCAGTACCCACAACAACACCTCTGGCCGTAATAACGGCCTGGATAAGCTGGCATTGAGATGGCGTGTACAGGTACAGCTGCCCATGCAGCTTCAACACGATACCACAGTTCATCGAGAGTAGTCACTGGCGTATTGTGACGAGCCACTTGCTCGGCCACCATTGAACAGACGTTTTCAATTGGTGAGAGATCTGGAGAATGTGCTGGCCATGGCAGCAGTCGAACATTTTCTGTATCCAGAAAGGCCCGTACAGGACCTGCAACATCCGGTCGTGCGTTGTTGTTGTTGTTGTTGTTGTTGTTGTTGTTTTCAGTCCTGAGACTGGTTTGATGCAGCTCTCCATGCTACTCTATCCTGTGCAAGCTTCTTCATCTCCCAGTACCTACTGCAACCTACATCCTTCTGAACCTGCTTAGTGTATTCATCTCTTGATCTCCCTCTATGATTTTTACCCTCCACACTGCCCTCCAATACTAAATTGGTGATTCCTTGATGCCTCAGAACATGTCCTACCAACCGGTCCCTTCTTCTGGTCAAGTTGTGCCACAAACTTCTCTTCTCCCCAATCCTATTGAATACTTCCTCATTAGTTATGTGATCTACCCATCTAATCTTCAGCATTCTTCTGTAGCACCACATTTCGAAAGCTTCTATTCTCTTCTTGTCCAAACTATTTATCGTCCATGTTTCTCTTCCATACATGTCTACACTCCATACAAATACTTTCAGAAATGACTTCCTGATACATAAATCTATATTCGATGTTAACAAATTTCTCTTCTTCAGAAACGCTTTCCTTGTCATTGCCAGTCTACATTTTATATACTCTCTACTTCGACCATCATCAGTTATTTTGCTCCCCAAATAGCAAAACTCCTTTACTACTTTGTCTCATTTCCTAATCTAATTCCCTCAGCATCACCTGACTTAATTCGACTACATTCCATTATCCTCGTTTTGCTTTTGTTGATGTTCATCTTATATCCTCCTTTCAAGACACTGTCCATTCCGTTCAACTGCTCTTCCAACTCCTTAGCTTTTTCTGACAGAAATTCAATGTCATCGGCGAACCTCAATATTTTTATTTCTTCTCCATGGATTTTAATTTATACTCCGAATTTTTCTTTTGTTTCCTTCACTTCTTGCTCAATATACAGATTGAATAACATCAGGGATAGGCTACAATCCTTTCTCACTCCCTTCCCAACCACTGCTTCCCTTTCATGTCTCTCGATCTTATAACTGCCATCTGGCGTCTGTACAAATTGTAAATAGCCTTTCGCTCTCTGTATTTTACCCCTGCCACCTTTAGAATTTGAAAGAGAGTATTCCAGTCAACATGGTCAAAAGCTTTCTCTAAGTCTACAAATGCTAGAAACGTAGGTTTGCCTTTCCTTAATCTTTCTTCTAAGATAAGTCGTAAGGTCAGTATTGCCTCACGTATTCCAGTGTTTCTACGGAATCCAAACTGATCTTCCCCGAGGTCGGCTTCTACTAGTTTTTCCATTCGTCTGTAAAGAATTCGTGTTCGTATTTTGCAGCTGTGGCTTATTAAACTGATTGTTCGGTAATTTTCTCATCTGTCAACACCTGCTTTCTTTGGGATTGGAATTATTATATTCTTCTTGAAGTCTGAGGGTATTTCGCCTGTTTCATACATCTTGCTCACCAGATGGTAGAGTTTTGTCAGGACTGGCTCTCCCAAGGCCGTCAGTAGTTCAAATGGAATGTTGTCTACTCCCAGGGCCTTGTTTCGACTCAGGTCTTTCAGTGCTCTGTCAAATTCTTCACGCAATATCATATCTCCCATTTCATCTTCATCTACATACTCTTCCATTTCCATAATATTGTCCTCAAGTACATCGCCCTTGTATAGACCCTCTATATACTCCTTCCACCTTTCTGCTTTTCCTTTTTTGCTTAGAACTGGGTTTCCATCTGAGCTCTTGATGTTCATACAAGTGGTTCTCTTATCTCCAAAGATCTCTCTAATTTTCCTGTAGGCAGTATCTATCTTACCCCTAGTGAGATAAGCCTCTATATTCTCACATTTGTCCTCTAGCCATCCCTGCTTAGCCATTTTGCACTTCCTGTCGATCTCATTTTTGAGACGTTTGTATTCCTTTTTGCCTGCTTCATTAACTGCATTTTTATATTTTCTCCTTTCATCAATTAATTTCAATATTTCTTCTGTTACCCAAGGATTTCTACTAGCCTTCGTCTTTTTACCTACTTGATCCTCTGCTGCCTTCACTACTTCATCCCTCAAAGCTACCCATTCTTCTTCTACTGTATTTCTTTCCCCCATTCCTGTCAATTGTTCCCTTATGCTCTGCCTGAAACTCTGTACAGCCTCTGGTTCTTTCAGTTTATCCAGGTCCCATCTCCTTAAATTCCCACCTTTTTGCAGTTTCTTCAGTTTTAATCATAACTAATAGATTGTGGTCAGAGTCCACATCTGCCCCTGGAAATGTCTTGCAATGTAGAACCTGCTTTCCTAAACCTCTGTCTTACCATTATATAATGTATCTGATACCTTTTAGTATCTCCAGGGGTCTTCCATGTATGCAACCTTCTTTCATGATTCTTAAACCAAGTGTTAGCTATGATTAAGTTGTGCTCTGTGCAAAATTCTACTAGGCGGCTTCCTCTTTCATTTCTTAGCCCCAGTCCATATTCACCTACTATGTTTCCTTGTCTCCCTTTTCCTACACTCGAATTCCAGTCACCCATGACTATTAAATTTTCGTCTCCCTTCACTATCTTCACCTGTATTCATCCAAAAAAATGACGTTTTGCCATTCGTGCACCCAGGTTGGTCTTTGAGTACACCATCGCAAGCGCTCCTGTCTGTGATGCAGCGTCAAGGGTAACCGCAGCCACGGTCTCAGAGCTGATAGTCCGTGCTGCTGCAAACGTCGTAGAACTGTTCGTGCAAATGGTTGTTGTCTTGAAAACGTCCCCATGTGTTGACTGAGGGATCGAGACGTGGCTGCACGATCCATTACAGCCATGCGGATAAGATGCCTGTCACCTCTACTGCTAGTGATACGAGGCCGTTATGATCCAGCACGGCGTTCCATATTACCCTCCTGAACGCACAGGTTCCATATTCTGCTAACAGTCATTGGCTCTCGACCAAAGCGAGCAGCAATGTCGCGATACGATAAACCGCAATCGCGATAGGCTATAATCCGACCTTTATCAAAGTCGGAAACGTGATAGTACACATTTTTCCTCCTTACACGAGGCATCACAACAACGTTTCACTAGGCAACGCCGGTTAACTGCTGTTTGTGTATGAGAAATCGGTAGGAAACTTTCCTCATGTCAGCACGTTGTAGGTGTCGCCGCCGGCGCCAACCTTGTGAGAATGCTCTGAAAAGCTAATCATTTGCATGTCACACCATCTTCTTCTTGTCTGTTAAATTTCGCGTCTGTAGCACGTCATCTTCGTGGTGTGACAATTTTAATGGTCAGTAGCGTAGGTGCAAGAACGTATAAAAGCCTTGAAATACGCTTTCTCATTCGGACAAACCTTACTTTCCTGGAGTATTTTCTATTTTCAGCAAAAAACATACAGCACACAGAAAATAAAATTCATTTAAAAATAGAGTATGAAATTACATAAAACATAGATTACAGGGCTTGCTTGAGGAGAAAATCTCTACAATATAACACTTTCTCGTTTTAATGCTCTTTCGTTAGCAGATTTAACAGATGCTGGGGTTTTCGAAAGAGCTGTTAAATTAAATTTTCATGGATGATACACAAGCACCCACGCACCCACGCACGCACGCACGCACGCACGCAGTAGTGTTCATTAGTACCAAGGCATAAGGTCGTTTAGGGTGTGACAGTCATAAGATTTACACACGCCTCACACTTGACTCACACGTCATATGATAGAGGCGTTCACTGTGCATCCGCCACTGACGATGGACTCGCCCGAATACTCGTCTCGCAATACAATATTTTCAACGTAGTTAATGGCGAACATAAAGATGTTTTTCAACAAATTCCGCTGAGCACGAAGCCTGCGAGTGTTTCACAATAAGCACAATTTTATTCAGAGACATCTGCATCTAGGCTAGCGATAAAAAAGAATTGCGTCCTGGAGTTCGGTGTTAACACGGATGCAGGAGACGCTATATGCGTCCCTGTAACGCTTTTATAGTGTGCTATGCAGTGTGGCAGGGAAGAAACGTCCTGTAGCCATATCGCGGCAGAGGTACGTGTCTGCGGTTCTGTTGGTAACGAGTGAACAACACGTCTACTGAGGCAAGATGGGGGAGAAACACGTACGTTCAGAATTACTGTCTCCTTATTTCAGGGAACGAGGCATATACGTAAGGCGCGTAATGAGGGAAAACATCATTTTGAAGAGAGAATATTGTGTGTTTGTTTGTGTGTGTGTGTGTGTGTGTGTGTGTGTAGAGAGAGAGAGAGAGAGAGAGAGAGAGAGAGAGGGGGGGGGGGGGGGGACAGGCAGGAGGAATAAGGAATAGAGGTTTCCTCCTCAATGACACACACACACACACACACACACACACACACACACACACACGAGAGTTAACGAAAATCGAACTTTCACTGTCATATTCGACGTCGCTAAACACAGCAGTGGCTTACAGGGTATGTCGATTACAAATATAATGAAAGAAAAACGCATTTTTTTGGAACGAGTGTACTTCCTTGTTGTACTTCCTTGTTGTGGTCTTCAGTCCAGAGACTGGTTTGATGCAGCTCTCCATTCTACGCTATCCTATTCCGAGTAACTGCAGCAACATACATCCTTTTGAATATGATTCCTGTATTCATCTATTGTCTGCCTCTACGACTTTTACCCTCCACGGTTCCCTCTAACACTAAATTGGTGCTCCCTTAATGTCTTAGAATGTATCCTGTCAGCTAAGTCAGGTAGTGACACAATTTTTTCTTTCGAATTCCATTCAGTACCTCCTCATCAGTTACGTAATCTTCCCATCTAATCTTCAGCACTCTTCTGTAGCACCGCATTTCTAATCTTCTATTTTCTTGTGTAATCTATTTATCGTCCATGTTTGATTTCCATAGATGGCTATACTCCATAAAAATACTTTCAGAAAAGACTTCCGAACACTGAAATTTATACTCGATGGTATCAAATTTCTCTTCTTCAGAAACGCTTTACGTGGCATCTCCAGTCTTCATTTTGTATCCTACATTCGTCGACCGTCATTAGTTACTTTGCTGCCCAATTAGCAAAACTAATGTAGGGCTTTGTCTTGTTTCCTAATCTAATTCCCTCAGCATTAGATTACATTCCATTATCCTCGTTTGCCTTTTGTTGTTGTTCATGTTCTTTCCTCCTTACTGTCCATTCTGTTCTACTGCTCTTCCAAGTCTTTGCTGTCGCATCAAAATCGTCCGACCACCGCTGCGTAATGCGGAACTGACCACTATATGTGACGAAAGGCAGACACGCCATTATAAAAGCAACCGGAGAGAATTTTGTTGTCAGGGTAGAAGCGGTAACAGCTGAATGCGTCAGTCTGCAGAGATCAGAGACTTCAACGAGGACTGATCACCGGATGTAACAAACCCATCAGGGACACTTCAACCCTCTTACAACTGCCCAAATCGAGTGTTGATTATGTTTAAGTGGAAACGCGACAGAATAACCACAGCTTCACCAATGCAAGACGGAAATCGCTCAAATCAGAGGAAGCATTCACTCGTGATTTCGAAAGTGCTACCAGCAGCCCAGCCAACGGCCTTGCCACATTGGTAACACCGGTTCCCGTCGCATCACCGAAGTCAAGCGCTGTCGGGCTGGGCTAGCACTTAGATGGGTGACCATCCGTTCTGCTGAGCTGTTGGCAAGCGGGGTGCACTCAGCCCCTGTGAGGCAAACTGAGGAGCTACTCGACTGAGAAGTAGCGGCTCCGGTCTCGTAAACTGAGAGCGGTGTGCTGACCACATTCCCCTCCATATGAGCATCCAGTGACGCCTGTGGGCTGAGGATGACACGGCGGCCGGTCGGAACCGTTGGGCCTTCCAGGGCCTCCTCGGACGGAGTTTTATTTTTTTACCAGCAGTCCAGCTACCAAAATGTTTGTGCGAGGCGAGTTAAGAAGACTGGAGCACAGTGGTCCCGCATTCCCTCATGCCACACATTTCCGTGCTCAGTGCTGAGCGACGCTTGAGGTGGTGCAAACAGCGACGCCACTTACAGTGGATGGCTGGAAAACGAATGGTTTGGATCGATTAATCACGTCATACCCTGCCGCTATCCGATGGAAGGGTTTGGGTTTACCGAAAGCCTGGAGTACATTAGGCTGCTAACATGTGTATTTCAAACAGTGAAGTAAGGATGAGGTGGTCTTACGGTATGGGGCTGTTCTTCGTTTTTGGAGCGTGGTGCTGTTCTTGCTCTTCAGAAAATTATGATGATATCGACATATTTAACAAAATTGTGTACTGCGAACAGTTAAACGGTTCGGAGATAGCGACTGATTGTAAAAGACGACAATATTGTTCTTCATTTATTTATTTATGTATTTATTTGTTTATTTACCCTGACCTGATTAGGGTCATCAGGTCCCCTCTTACGTCGGACCATTGTATCACACACATGCGTTTCGTTACATTATAGGTACCCAAGAAATAAGTGTTTTTATTGTGGCAAATAGTATCTGCAGTGACAATGAAGTAATACTGTCTATAAAGTTAATACTGGCTGTACTTCTACTACTGCTGAAGCTGCCAGTAATAATAATAATAATAATAATAATAATAATAATGGTTGTGGTGGTGGTAGATATAAAAAGAATTTATAGGCGTACAAGATAGATGTTACCTGACGTAGGGAGTTGTGGGGAAAGGAAATTTAGGCAGTATATACCAGGTAAGAACACTGGGAAAATCAGGAAGAGCTGGTTGGAAAGAAGGATGTACAAGAGCAACGAGTGCGCACACGGTCAATGGTAGTCATTATTGCTGCCTTTAGTACGAGGGGAAGTCAGTTATTATCCGCAAAGTAGTTATAAAATTTCATTGTAATAAAATAGGAAACTTACAAGAACATCATAGTCTCCTTGCGTTTCAACGCACTCGGTCCATCTACATCTACATCTACATCTACATCTACATCTACATCCGTACTCCGCAAGCCACCTGACGGTGTGTGGCGGAGGGTACCCTGAGTACCTCTATCGGTTCTCCCTTCTATTCCAGTCTCGTATTGTACGTGGAAAGAAGGATTGTCGGTATGCTTCTGTGTGGGCTCTAATCTCTCTGATTTTATCCTCATGGTCTCTTCGCGAGATATACGTAGGAGGGAGCAATATACTGCTTGACTCTTCGGTGAAGGTGTATGTTCTCGAAACTTCAACAAAAGCCCGTACCGAGCTACTGAGCGTCTCTCCTGCAGAGTCTTCCACTGGAGTTTATCTATCATCTCCGTAACGCTTTCGCAATTACTAAATGATCCTGTAACGAAGCGCGCTGCTCTCCGTTGGATCTTCTCTATCTCTTCTATCAACCCTACCTGGTGCGGATCCCACACTGCTGAGCAGTATTCAAGCATTGGGCGAACAAGCGTACTGTAACCTACTTCCTTTGTTGTCGGATTGCATTTCCTTAGGATTCTTCCAATGAATCTCAGTCTGGCATCTGCTTTACCGACGATCAACTTTATATGATCATTCCATTTTAAATCACTCCTAATGCGTACTCCCAGATAATTTATGGAATTAACTGCTTCCAGTTGCTGACCTGCTATTTTGTAGCTAAATGATAAGGGACCTATCTTTCTATGTATTCGCATCACATTACACTTCGCTACATTGAGATTCAATTGCCATTCCGTGCACCATGCGTCAATTCGCTGCAGATCCTCCTGCATTTCAGTACAATTTTCCATTGTTGCAACCTCTCGATACACCACAGCATCATCTGCAAAAAGCCTCAGTGAACTTCCGATGTCATCCACCAGGTCATTTATGTATATTGTGAATAGCAACGGTCCTATGACACTCCCCTGCGGCACACCTGAAATCACTCTTACTTCGGAAGACTTCTCTCCATTGAGAATGACGTGCTGCGTTCTGTTATCTAGGAACTCCTCAATCCAATCACACAATTGATCTGATAGTCCGTATGCTCTTACTTTGTTCATTAAACGACTATGGGGAACTGTGTCAAACGCCTTGCGGAAGTCAAGAAACACGGCATCTACCTGTGAACCCGTGTCTAAGGCCCTCTGAGTCTCGTGGACGAATAGCGCGAGCTGGGTTTCACACGATCGTCTTTTTCTAAACCCATGCTGATTCCTACAGAGTAGATTTCTAGTCTCCAGAAAAGACATTATACTCGAACATAATACGTGTTCCAAAATTCTACAACTGATCGACGTTAGAGATATAGGTCTATAGTTCTGCACATCTGTTCGACGTCCCTTCTTGAGAACGGGGATGACCTGTGCCCTTTTCCAATCCTTTGGAACGCTTCGCTCTTCTAGAGACCTACGGTACACCGCTGCAAGAAGGGGGGCAAGTTCCTTCGCGTACTCTGTGTAAAATCGAACTGGTATCCCATCAGGACCAGCGGCCTTTCCTCTTTTGAGCGATTTTAATTGTTTCTCTATCCCTCTGTCATCTACTTCGATATCTACCATTTTGTCAACTGTGCGACAATCTAGAGAAGGAAGCACAGTGCAGTCTTCCTCTGTGAAACAGCTTTGGAAGAAGACATTTAGTAATTCGGCCTTTAGTCTGTCATCCTCTGTTTCAGTACCATTTTGGTCACAGAGTGTCTGGACATTTTGTTTTGATCCACCTACCGCTTTGACATAGGACCAAAATTTCTTAGGATTTTCTGCCAAGTCAGTACATAGAACGTTACTTTCGAATTCATTGAAAGCCTCTCGCATAGCCCTCCTCACACTACATTTCGCTTCGCGTAATTTTTGTTTGTCTGCAAGGCTTTGGCTATGTTTATGTTTGCTGTGAAGTTCCCTTTGCTTCCGCAGCAGTTTTCTAACTCGGTTGTTGTACCACGGTGGCTCTTTTCCATCTCTTACGATCTTGCTTGGCACATACTCATCTAACGCATATTGTACCATGGTTTTGAACTTTTTCCACTGATCCTCAACACTATCTGCACTTGAGACAAAACTTTTGTGTTGAGCCGTCAGGTACTCTGTAATCTGCTTTTTGTCACTTTTGCTAAACAGAAAAATCTTCCTACCTTTTTTAATATTTCTATTTACGGCTGAAATCATCGACGCAGTAACCGCTTTATGATCGCTTATTCCCTGTTCTGCATTAACTGATTCAAATAGTTCGGGTCTGTTTGTCACCAGAAGGTCTAATATATTATCGCCACGAGTCGGTTTTCTGTTTAACTGCTCAAGGTAGTTTTCAGATAAAGAACTTAAAAATATTTCACTGGATTCTTTGTCCCTGCCACCCGTTATGAACGTTTGAGTCTCCCAGTCTATATCCGGCAAATTAAAATCTCCACCCAGAACTATAACATGGTGGGGAAATCTACTCGAAATATTTTCCAAATTATTCTTCAGGTGCTGAGCCACAACAGCTGCTGAGCCCGGGGGCCTATAGAGACATCCAATTACCATATCTGAGCCTGCTTTAACCGTGACCTTCACCCAAATCATTTCACAATTCGAATCTCCGTCAATTTCCTTCGATACTATTGCACTTCTTATCGCTATAAACACGCCTCCCCCTTCACTGTCCAGCCTATCTCTGCGGTATACATTCCAATCAGAGTTTAGGATTTCATTACTGTTTACGTCTGGTTTCAGCCAACTTTCTGTTCCTAGTACTATATGGGCGTTGTGACCGTTTATTAATGAGAGCAGTTCTGGGACCTTTCTATAGACGCTCCTGCAGTTTACTATTAGCACATTAATATTGTTATTCCTTGTTGCATTTTGCCTACTCCTGCCTTGCCGCGTCTCAGGAGGCGTCTTGTCGGGCCTATGGAGGGAATTCTCTAACCTAAAAAAACCCCATGTGCACTCCACACGTACTCCGCTACCCTCGTAGCCGCTTCCGGCGTGTAGTGCACGCCTGACCTATTCAGGGGGACCCTACATTTCTCCACCCGATAGCGGAGGTCGAGAAATTTGCACCCCAGCTCTCCGCAGAATCGTCTGAGCCTCTGGTTTAAGCCTTCCACTCGGCTCCAAACCAGAGGACCGCGATCGGTTCTGGGAACGATACTACAAATAGTTAGCTCTGATTCCACCCCGCGAGCGAGGCTTTCCACCTTCACCAACTCCGCCAACCGCCTGTACGAACTGAGGATGACCTCTGAACCCAGACGGCAAGAGTCATTGGTGCCGACATGAGCAACAATTTGCAGTCGGGTGCACCCAGTGCTCTCTATCGCCGCCGGTAGGGCCTCCTCCACATCTCGGATGAGACCCCCCGGCAAGCAGACAGAGTGAACACTGGCCTTCTTCCCCGACCTTTCCGCTATTTCCCTAAGGGGCTCCATCACCCGCCTAACGTTGGAGCTCCCAATAACTAATAAACCCCTCCCCCCGTGTGCCTGCTCGGACCTTGCTGAAGGAGCAGCCACATGTCCACTCACAGGCAGAGCGGGCGATGCCACACGGCCAGCCTCCACATTGACCCTCCGCCTCGTGCGCCGCGAACGCCGCTGAACCCGCCACTCCCCTTGGGGAGAGGGTGGCCCAACCGCGCCCGGTACCCGCGAAGATGTCTCGACAGCAGGGACAGTGGGTGAAGCATCTAACACCTGGGGTGCACCATGCGACGCACCAGACTCCCCACTGCCGCTACACTCCGAGGCAGCAGCCTGAAGACGGCTGACCGCGGCCATCAACACGCTCAGCTGTTCGCGAAGAGTGGCCACTCCTCCTGCGTCCGTACACAGCAGCCACACATCCTAGCCATCCTAAGAAATCAATTTATATAGAGTGTTAATCAGCTTTTAACTAGACTGCTAATTCACTAAAGGCGGTTGATTATTGACTAAACTGTGATTGCTAACCACTTCTTGTAGAAACAAGGAAAATAGCACTACCTGTCTCTGGACGGTATTGAAAACAAACACTAGCACTACGAGCACTATGGCTGACTAAAGGGACTCTCTGACTGTATTCGAAACACACACGAGATCTATGGAACACTTAATAGCACTCTACTATTAAAGCTTCCTAAAAGCAAAAACACGCAGAAGAAGAAGTGACAAGTAAGAAAAATACAGATAATACTTAAATTAAGGCAGCTCGCTGCACAGCAGACGTGAAGCAGACGGCGGTTAGGGCGACACTGACACTACTGGCACTATGGCTGACTAAAGGGACTCTCTCTGACTGTATTCAAAACAAACACGAGATCTATGGAACACTTAATAGCACTCTACTATTACACAAGCTTCCTGATGCTTTCACAAAAGTAGGTTCTCGGTTGAGCTGCGAGCCAAGGATGCACCGCTTCTTTCACTGCTTCGTCCGGGGAAAATCGACGGTTCCTTAATGCCTGTTTGAGTGGACCACACAATTGACAGTCAGAAGGGGCAAGTTCGGGACTATATGTAGGATGATCCCGTACTTCAAATTTGAGTTTCCGGAGCGTTTCAGCAGTGTGGGCAGCTGTACGTGGACAGGCATTGTCGTGCAACGAAGACACCTTTTGACAGCAATCCTCGGCGTTTGCTACGAAATTCAGTCTTTAGCCTGGCAGTAAGCGTCTCACTGTAACGTACACTGTTTATTGTTGTGCCCCTTTCCCCATAATGTTCCAGTACTGGACCTTTTGCGTCCCAAAAAACAGTATTCATCAGTTTTCT